>NW_026516732.1:0-247926 GCF_025766255.1 Zychaea mexicana | reverse complement strand
TTTTTTTTTTTGGAAGTATTCTATGCTACTCTAACTTAGACATGCCCTCATGGCAAGGTAGAGGCAGCAGGTGAGCTAATTTTTTTAAAAGCAAGTGTTCTATACAATTCCACTTTATATCTAGTAGATGCTGGCCTTCTGTCTTTTATTTTATTTTGATGTTCCATCAAATTTGGACAAAGGATTGAATCAGCTTGTACAGTGGATGAAGTCAACCTACGTCGGTAGCTTGGGGGTGGGCGGAGGGCGCGAACAGAGTGGAAAGCAGGTGTTCCATACAACTTACGTTAGATCTACATAGTGGACTTTTGCTCTTTTTAGGTGTTCCGTGCACCTTGAGCGTAAGATCCGCGAAGTAGACATTTGCTTTATCTCTTTTAGGTGCTCTACGCACCTTGAGCGTTAGATCTGCATAGTTTAAATACGTAGTAATTCAATCACTTGATATTGTACTTTATGAACATTATTTTTCACAATGAGCAATATATCCCTCACTCACGAAGAAATACGCGAATTTGTCAACGTCAATGATGGCGAAGACCCTCTTATTGGTATGTTCATACATCCATTTTAATTGCTTACAATACCATTATGCTAATTTTTTTTGAATAGAGGAATTTATCAAAATCTATGATGCAAAGCAACTGGGAAAAGAATACGAGCCATCAGCCGAGACCTCTATTATTTTAAAAACCCTAGAGCTTCTGCAAGTAATACAAGAACTAGAAGAACAAGTTGCGGGCCTAAAAGCAAAAAAGGCTAAATGGTACAAGGAGAGTGAGAGGATCCAGGAAGCAGTAAGACTATGTGCCATCGAAAGAAAAGGGTACAATAGAACTGAGATTCCACGCTCAACTATGGAGCGATGGGCCAAAGAATACAGAAAAATATATAATATAGAATGAATAAATATTATCAATAGCGATTCACTATAGTCTATATTCGAAACTTCGTGTGGAATGAGCCATACCTGTAGAAGACACTGATCGACCTAGCACACAGTTTCGCGCGCAGCACGCCTCTGTTGATGTGGGACACGCGTGACTGCAGAGTCTATAAAATTTCACTTAGGGACCTTCCTCTATAAAAAATAAAATTCATGTGGAACATTTGTGTAAACGACACTCGTGTAAACGACACTTGTGTGCAACGACACTTCAGGTGAAACCAACGATGGTGAGCGCCTATTTAAAAGATGGGATCTAGTTACTGGGTTAAGCATATTTTTCCAACATGTTCCATAACGCAATTCCTTACGATGAACCTACTCAATGCGACTTCGCCGATGCTTTCGACAGTTGGATTGCAAGTCTTGACCTGGTTGAAGTTGATTTAAGTAAGCTCGACTACATAATAAAAATACACGATTAAAAAATATGCATAGAACACTTATATGAAAAAAAACCTGTTTTCTATCTAGCTCATCAGCTTCACCAGTTCAGGTTGAAGACAAGACCGAGGTCGACTGGCTTTACGCAGATGAGAAGACCGAGGTCCAAGACTGGTTTCCGGAGGAGAAGACTGAGGTGGAAGACGTGGCCCAAGTACAAGGCGTGGTCCAAGACCAAGTACCAAAAAGAAGACCACGCCAGCGGGTCACGCAGGAAGAGATCGACCTGATCTTCCACTTCCACTTCCAGCAGGGAATGTCAGTTAGACAAATCTATCGTCAAACTGGCATTCCTATTGCAACTATTGGAAGATATGTTTCCAAAGAACGCAATAATAAATCTACAAAAAATTAAAAAAATAATTACTTGGTTGATTTGACTTGATGGATATATTGTAATGTGAGTGTGGGTGTGGGCGTGAGTGAGATGTGTGAGATTGAGCTAGTTTTATATTTTAAAAATATTTAAAGCAGCATACCTGCAACAACAAGAATTGGTTCTTTCGTTTATAGCTTCTGTCTATAGAGTGCTATTAAACAGATCTCGAGTATGGCAAATACTTCGACAAAGATTTATTTCGCTACTAGCTGAAATAGATGAGAGGAGCTGCTGGATGTAGTTTAGCGACGACCAGTCAAGCTGCCAGTAGAGACCACACATAAAATCGTCAAAGCATATTTCGAATGGAACTCAAAGGTCCAGAAGTCCAAGGACGCCAATTGCTGCAATGAAGTCCGCTGGGCATTGCCTCTTATGCAGGATCGGCTTTTGTAGATGTGATGTGAAGTAACTCTTGCATTGTAAAAAAACCTTTTACATACACATAACCATTAACTTTCGTTTGCGATATCTTTTGTTGCGGCTCTCCCTTAGTTCTCAAAGCATCTATGTCGATATATATAAAGGCAATGTGCTAATCATCTAGTAGAAACTTGCCAGTCCTATTATACTGTCTCATACATCTTCCCACTTTTGTGATGTATTTAATGGAGAGGAACCTCCTTTAGTATCTAATGTCATTTTTTATAAATGATGCCGCCAGTGTTATAATTACAGCGCCAGTATGAATTTACTATTCTGCCATCAACCTGAAATTACGGCCGCCTTTATGAATCTATTATTCTGCCATCAATCTGTAATTCGGCCGCCATTGTATTTTTTTCCTCCTGCCATTCACGAAAATCACACCGCCAATCACAAACACCCCCCAACGCCAAAATGAAAAAAAAGGCCCGCCATGATGGGAAAAAAAGCCCCGCCAATCATTAGGAAAAATCCTGTATGTGCTGCCGCAGATAAGCTGTCCGCTCATGGTAAGTATACGCTGCCGCTAGTGAAGTTGACTCACCCTTCACTGGCTTTCATTGCTGCTGATAAAGTTCTTTTTGAGCAGCGTTCAAAATCCATTGGGACGATCAGGAGAGTAACATTATAAGCAATGACTTCCTACTGTACATCTTTTGACCCTTTTGCGCGTAACTCGTTGCTCCGTTGATCACCTTGTTCGCTCGCCATCCCTTTGTGCACTTTGAGTACCAAGTAAATTGGCCAAATCGTTGCGTAACAATGCGCTTTCACTCTACGGAGTTTTCGTTTCAAGGGAAAGCTGTTGAAACGTTCGAGGTTTGACACACGCATCACTTGTCACTATCCAAAGAAGAAAGATCTGTGTTGCGCTCTTCCTGAGCTCCTCGTTCCTAGACTACCTTTGCTTCCTGCTGACTCACGTCAGTAAATGCTTGTCACAAGTGTGGGTTGATTCAGTCATGGTTGCCTTTTGCATATTACTTTTCAATAATTCGTTTGCATCTCTTTTTTTCTTTCTTTGAGAGTAAGGAAGACTGAACTAGCTTTTGCTCTCTATGTTGCTATTGCCAGGATGACTTTAATTATATAATCTAGACATCCTGAATGCTGTTGTTTATTCGTTACCGCATCTGCAGGGTATTTTTTTTTTGTATGGAGGTGTTTAAACCTCAGAAATAGTTTATTGCTGTGGGCCGTTCAAAAGAAGAGGGAAAGCACAGCGGCCTCGGAACTGTAAGGAAGGGAAGACAAGAGATATATACAATTAGAAAACATATTTTTGAATGGCTGCGATTGCTATTGATGCAATCTTTGCTGGAATGAAAGGGGAATCATTGAAAATGAGGTCCCAATGGCTTCGCCAGAGGGCCAGTAAAGTATATGCGACAATGGATAGAAGTTGAATATGTGTGAAAGAAGAGTAGGGGGGATCACCGGTCGTGAGGAAGTGTAAGAAAGCCGATGGGCGTGGGTCGTGATAGCAAAGTTGAGTCCACACCCGTTGCCAAACTTGATACTTTTTTGGGCATAGAATTAGGAAATGAGGTAGGGTGTCGGTGTGGGATCTACAGATCCGGCATGTTGTTGATGAGATAAAGGATTGGTTCATATTGAAAAGCCTTTCAGCTGTAGGGATAGTGTTGTGGTAGATGCGATACAGGACATTGCGGGCAGCATGGTCCATAGGTGTTCCCCAAAAGCGGATCCAGTTCCTCGCAGGTATAGTCACATTTTTGGGTGCCCGGGTCAAATGTCGTCGATATATTTTGGGTTGCCCTGTTTTGATGGCGGGGTTGGTGTTGATCGCTCTTGTTAAAGGTTGGAAGTTGATTGCTCCCGGGTCACCTAGGTGACCTCCATCCGGGTGGTTTCTGGGAAGGCAGAGCCTAGCAAAGAAAGGGCGGAGGATGTATTTGAATTGAGTGACATCTTTGCGTAGTTGGTTCAATAGGGTAGGGTGTTTTATATAGTCTCCTTTTTGGCGGTCCCTGGCGCGGATATGTCCAAGAGTGGTGTCGAAAAGGAAAAAATCGTTGACGATACATTTCTTGAAACCTGGTCGTTTTGGTGGCGGGTTTGTTGGCGACGGGCAAATGGTGGCTAGGAGTGGGACTTGTAAGACCGTGGCGGGGTTGAGATTGTGGATATCATCCCATGAGATACTAAGGGCGTCAATAGTTCGAAGGACCAAAGTCACAGGTGAAGCGGCGTCTTGATTATGGTTCTTGCGGCTGGCGGGACAGAACAGAAGCAGCCGGTGATCTGCGATAAATTTGTGCGTGGCCAGTATTCGATGTATCAGACACAAAATATGCTCTGGAAACATATCATGTTCCCCCAGCATCGGTTGTATCCACCGCAGCTGGAGGGCATTTTGTTGTAGGGCGGGGTCCAAAAGGCCAATCCCTCCTTGATGTCGTGGTAGGCAGAGTGTTTGGTAGGATACCCGCGGAAACATGCGGTGCATGACAAAGTTGCCGATTATGCTTTTGACTTTTTGATGGAATCCGGAGAGCGGCGCACCGACGACCCTTAGTACATGCCATAGTTTCGACAGAATAAGGGTATTCAAAGCTGTCGCACGACCACGTACGGATAGCCCTCGTTGTAGATGTTGGTTACAGTGGTTTTTAATAGCTTCCAAGAGTCGATCCATGAAAGATTGTAGTTGCGAGCGGGATGATGAGAGCGGATATCCGAGGTAAACCACTGGATCTGGTTGGGTCCTATCGTGACAAGCTGAGATGCCATAGGGTTGTAGCCTGGTATTCCATATCGGCTGCGGTGCTCCACTGAGGGAAATGGCTTGAGTTTTTGTTTTATTGAATTTTGCATTGGAGGCCTTTTGATAAACATCCATGTGATGGAGTACGCGACTGAGGTCTGTCGTGTCTTGTAAAAAAACACAAATGTCGTCAGCATATGCCAGTGTTTTGATGGGCTGTGGGTTGGGGATTGATATAGTCCCTATTGGGTCGCTTGATGCAAAGGAATATCCTTGGTATCTGCAGGGTATTACAATGCTATCCAATCCATTGAGCGGAGTTGGGATCCAGGAAGCTTACTAGGGTGATGTTTATATCTTGGTTGACAGCACACAGTAGCACTCCAGCGTCTTGTATCAGGCTTGCCTTTTCTCTGGCGTTTTGAGCTTGCTATCGTATTGTTGTTCGTTTGGTAAGCATCAAGCTTAAGACACTGGGTTCATTTACTGAATAACTGCTCATGAGTTTGTTACATATAGAGTTTAAACAGACAAAGTACTGTAGTTAGAATTTGCCCAGAAAATATGAGGAACACTTTCCGGGAATCGCTATATTTCAAGATGTTCTTGATCCCGTATATATCCTAGCATGTGGAAGATGATAATGTTCCCGCTTACCATAAATATTGACCTTTGTCAGTAAACTTGACTCCAATAAGTCCTCTGCGTAGTATAACTCTCAAAGCGGTTCGAGTATAGTTGCAGCAGCACGTTGGGCCAATGAAATCCAATTACCGGGCACTGCCCGACATTAACAGGAACGCGCGTATGCGCATACATACAGCATACAGACTGCTTTTTTTTGGTCATAAAGGGAGAGGGGAGGAGGCGACGATAGTCTTTCTATTCAACAACGGAAGAAAGAATATTCTCATTTCATTTTTTTTTTCTCTCTTCTGTCACAGAGACTATATCATATAGAGAACGAAAACAAAAAACACAAGAAGAAAAAACGAAAATAGACCAAAAAAGAAGGAAAAAGCACGGAATATATAACACCATCCTTTTTATTATCCTCATTCGCCTTCACGATATATACTCCCGCCAAAATATGTATCCCTCACCTCTATAACTCCCTACAGCTTACAAATCCAGCAGATACTTGATCCCTCCCCTTAACCTTTTCCCTGTGCCTATACACAGTGGTTTCAAGTCACAAAGCTCCCTATATCTGTTTGAGCAAAAATGTCCCACCAAGACGCAGTGTTCAATAAGAGACGTTGAATACAATACAAACTTTTAAACGTACTTGTAGCTTAGCCAGAATCTGGAAGATCTTACAAATAGGCACTTGAGAGACCATGACTCATGTTGCGCGCGTGTGTTTTGTGATATCTTCCAAGAATATGTGTTAACGTGACCTCGGTGCTACGTATTACTGTTGATCATGCGCAACAAAGGAAAACTTTTCTTCAACGTAGCAAGCATGGCAAAAGATAAGTACGTGGATGCGACTACAGATCCGGAGTGTGTTCACCCGAAAGTCCCAGTTCTCCTTCTTCCTCTTTTGACATCTTTTTTATTTAGTATTTTGTTGCGCAACAAGGAGATGGTGAACAGGGGCTCCTAAACTTCCAGAGACCAGAAGCGCTGCAAAAAATGAACTGCCTCGTATTACATGTTTCATCATCAGTAGAACAAGTACCATGTACAATATAAAACGTACACATAATATTCTATGTCGATATCATAGTAATAATGCTTTTTATAAAAAGAACTATTTGAGTCTCCACACTTTAAAAAACGTGAGATATATGATATGCTGCAGATCGATGATGATTGTCTAGTGCGTTGCGTGCATAAAAGACTTGACAACGAGTCAGGTGTTCCTGTCAATACATATCGGAAGTTACCATTTTTGTCCACGCACAGACCCTTTTACCATACCAGAATAGGTCCCACTCATTCATACATATAAGGGTTGCTTAGTAACTGGAGCTAGTACTGTTTATATACTCTCATGAGCTCTTCACACCTAGTAGCAAATAGCACAACAAGATCAGCCACAATCACAAATCAAACATGCAACGATAAATTATATTAGGATGAGCGGAGCAGAAAAGAGAGAGAATACAGAGTGCGGCGCTATATTTTTACAAATGTGTACAGAGAGAAAGAGGATATCTGTAATTTACTTTTTCAATACAGCATTAACATCATCAAGGGTAGGCACCGAGTTCATGGATCCGTATCGCTGAACTGCGATCGAGGCAGCGACGTTTGCTTCCTCTAGCGCATACTGCACCCGAGTAAAGTACTCCTCCGTCTTTGCACGAATAAATGCGGCCAGAAAGTATCCCTATGTCAGCAGGTACTTAGTACATCATCCGTTTTGATAGCATCCTCCCGGACTTCTTTCTTGGGGTTTGCTGAAAGCACTTACAACAAAAGTATCGCCAGCACCAGTGGTGTCCTTTACATCCACCTTGCGACTAGGAACAATGAAATCACGGATCCGACCGCCTTCGTTTCTGAACTTGGCCACTACACCTTCTCCACCGAGTGTGACTACGACACCTTGCATTTTAGGGAACTTTTTCAGCAGTTCTCCAGCCATATCCAATTCCTTCATCTTCGGAGCTTCACCGTAGCCCAGTTCTCGATATAAGTCTGCAGCTTCATGTTCATTGACAATCAGAATCGCAACCTTGTCAAACGGAAACTCGTCGATGATGCCACGGGTCAGGGGCGCAGGGTTGAACAGTACCGGAAGACCTTTGTAATTCGGAGCGACAAATAAAATGACGTCAAGGAGCGGGTCCCTTTCACTGTTTTATAACTTTGCCCCGCCATCCATCCATACTTTTGGACAACATCCGCTCTCACATATACTCTCTACAACCACGTATATACACGCTATATATTTCTTTACCTTTCTCAGCAGCAAGGCTCATGATCGCACCACCTTCGCTCACTTCGTTTTGCATCACAACCCAGTCTTCAGAGTCAAATGAATCGAAAACCTTGCCTGCCTCTTTGGCCGTGTATTTGGCATTGGTGCCTGGATACAACACAATGCAGTTTTCACCAGTCTCACTACAGACTTGGATAAATGCACGACCGTTGCCCTGGATATAAAAGTGAGTACCAGGGTCTCGTTTGATATGTAGTTGACTGTTGAAGAAATAGGTTGTATATACTTACCTCAGTTTCAGAGATGCGGGTAAACGACATATCGACACCGTTTTCTTCCATGAAATCTTTGATCTATCCAGAGAAACAAGACCGTTAGGTCAACGTCACCAAAGACATATTCTAATGTTCCTTTTGGGCATGAATTGAACTTTACCCAGCGTGCGTCGTTGCCCAGCACTCCTCCATGATAGACAGCACCACCGCCCTATAATTTGTTACAAAAAAAAAGTTGCATAGTCAGTCGCCAGTATGGACAAATCAACATATCACAAATGAACTAATGGTATTGTAATTACCTTGGCGATAGCGACTGATTGGTTGGCCCCTACACCGTATTTGATGTCATAAAAGATAGTAGTTGGATATCAATGTGGTCTGGGTGTGTGGGAAATTTTGCTTGCTCCGTTTCCAGAGAGCGACCGCCTTCCTACCTTTACCACCAGGACGAGCGTTAAAGTCAGTTGCCGAAAGTGTCTCGCCCGTCTTTACAATATGTGGGACAGCAAAAGTCTGGTCAATGTTGAAGGAACCGTAGTTGAGAATCTTGCCAACCATGTTGGTGAATGTCTTGAAGCTGGAAAAAGAAAGAAAGAAACGGAACAAAGCCTCGCGCTTCCCATGAAGAGGGAGAGCGACATATGCGTATTTCTGTCCAATCAAATAAAAAAATGCAGGATAGTGTGTGGCACAGACACGCTAGAACATGTATCACCACTCGTTTGAAATAACGTAGTGGAGGAAGAATAACTCCGATGCAAATGGTGACGACAGCGCGAACCCCCTCCTCGGCGTGGCGGCGGATGAAAAAAACATTCACCACATCCCAAACATACGATATTTTTTTTTTCAACCCTTCCCTACTCTTTTCAAACAAGAATAATGATTGCTCCCATCACCGGCAAATTTCGCAAGCTGCTTATCAAGGACCTTTCCATCTCCTTCGCCCTCGGTGGTATCGGTGGTGCTGCTTGGTGGCAGTTGTACCATCTTCCCAACGTTCAGCGTCGCGATGCTTATTACGCCAAGCTCGAGGCCAGCAAGAGCCAGTAATTTCTGTGTCGACTCCAGAGAAAAAAGCGAACGATATCTGCCTACACTCGCTCCAACCGACTTCTTTTGAAAAACGATAACCAAAAACAGAATTACTAAAACAACATTAACAACCTTGGATACTACTACGACCACGCTCTTATATATACACGAAACCGACACGCGGCTTGCACTTTGAATCGCGATTGGAGGGACCGGAAATCATATGAAAACCTACTCATGGGTTTTGTAATTAGACCAATGTATATGATTTATTATTAAAAAATAACCAGTACATTGGGCTGCATACAATTTTTACTCACTGTTGTTATCGACATCGTCGTACTTTTGTTCTTGGTTTCTGTGATTACTCACGATGGCTCGTGCGACACACATGTTATGTATACAGCCATTCCTTTTGTTTATATTCCCTTGTGGGTGACAAAGTGGGTATGTGTGCATGTATTCAGCAAGAAGCACAACAGCCCGGTATATATTACGAAATGAAATAACTATCTTTTACTGTAGAAATACAAGCAAAAAAACGAAGGAAAAAAGCAAGTTATTGGGTTTATGTTGAGTGTATAAGGAGAGATTGGGACGAGAGAAAATACAGAAACACTGTGTGTGTGTGTGTGTGTGTGTGCATGTTGGGAATGGAAGAGAGTTGGAGTTTGTTCTACGCGTATCAACGGATTAATTAATCGTCAATGACGTTGACCTTGACGGTTTCAGTGGCAGTGATCTGAGTGCGTCTGAACTGCACTTGTTCAACAAAGTCAATGGCGTACGATCCAGGCTTGGTATCTTCGGGAACGGTCCACTTCTTGGTGTAGGTAACGTACTTGTTAGGCTTGGCTGCGACAGGGCTAAAAGTAAAGTGATGGTGACGATGGGTTAGGCCAGGTGTATATTAACACGATACGAACTATCGGCTTTGTCGGTAGCAATATGTTTGCATTGACGAATCGTTATACTACTTTACCATTTCTTGTGGATAGCGCCAAGTTGCTGCTGCTTCTGGTTACCAGTGCGGCGATGGAAGTTGATATCCAAAGCCAAAGCCTTTCCGGGCGAGGTTTGGTCTGAATATGCAAATTGAGTCATGTTATTAGGATATCGGATGGGCAGCTTTGTGGGAGAGGGACGGAGGCAGTCGTGAGCGCTTCTTACCATCAATAAGAGGTTGCATGACATACTTGACAACCAATTGATCACCAGCCTTGACATCCTGGCCGTCTCGGGGCGACTCGATCTTCATAAAGTGAAGCTGCGAATACACGCTAGCAAAGGTGGTCTGCACAAGCGCAACGAGGAGAACGGCGGACAAGAGAAGAGACTTTGACAAACGCATGACGATTGATGAGCGACGGTGAAGAAAAGAGAGGAAAGGAGCGAGCGACTAAAGAGCGGGAGAGAAAGAGAGAAAGAAGGAAGAAAAGAAGAGGATGGGCCAGCTGGAGCAAAGAAGTTGGAAAGGGTTATCAAGTTTTTGTTTTTTTTTTGTGGTATAAATATAAAACGGTGGCACAAGTCAAATTGAGTGTGGCCAAAAATACTACTGCCGCAACAGCGAACTCATTTACTCCGACAGCCCGCCCCTCGTGCTGCCGTTCCTAATTCACCTAGTCTTGTTCTTGCCCGCTTCCTTTTCCTCTCGCATCATGACCTGTGGGCAACGACGGGGCCAAGCAGAAAGGAAGTGGGCCTATACTATTAATGTTACTAGGCCACTTCCGCCCGATTCTCCTCGTCCCTGTCCTCCGAACGAAACCAAGCCTATTGTTCTTTGATGGAGGAAAGTTGGGACCCAAGTGATACAACCCCCTGAATCCATGGATTCAAAGAAGTGCTGGAAATGCACCAAGCCCAATCGAACGAAACTCTATGACCAGCGGGAATTATAAGAGCGGACGAGGTGGAGGGAAGTGATCGCCCCATTGCACCTTGTTTGGCGATATAAGTGGTAATTTCCAGTTAAATGAAAATGAGCACAGAACCTTTTTTTCAAGATGCGCGCACATCCTCGTACGTATTACACGCGACATATCATCTTTCTGTATCACTGCACATGGCACTACTGTATACGCTACCTATCCATCGTCCTTGATCTCTACCCCATCATCTCCTCTAGCGCATAGGCTCTTGCTGGCGCAGAAACAAAAGCTGTTGCTCTCCGGGCAGAGGTTTGTCGGTAGTGGTGGGGAACGGAAACAGCGCTACTCACTTGTACTCAGGCCCACTTTCAATTAAGCGGATATTTGCCCTGTAAATTTGACACATGCTTTTGTTCTTCGCAAACCATTGCTGCTGCTTTGATGATAGAGGACACGCATACTGAAGCATTTCTGCTCTTGCTATATTACGAATGAGATGCGCCCGTACAATAGGCTATTTTCCTGGATTTCTCTTAATTCTTCTTCGTTCCTGGTATTTGAGCACCCGCCACCTATGGCCAGTAATGCACCATCCGCTTACTTTACACTAAACACGTTGCGATATAAGTACATGAGTGCATGAGACAACCAACAGCAACAGTTATGCGTTTTTGAGAACCCTATGACAAGAAAAAGTTAATCCAGCTAATTTACGCTTCAATATGCGTTTGTGTCCACCGCAAAATAAAAATAAACTTGTACAATTTGATGGAACTAACTGTTATTGGCTGGCTTTATATATCGTGTGCTATGCTTCTTTATTTGTGCAGTAGCCGCATCGGTAAAGCGGGCAATCGATGCTCCGTACGTAATATATGGAACGCAGAAGTGTGTCACCTATTGAACTTTTTATAACTTACTCATGTCACCTCCGAAACGTATCATTTCTGCACTCCCTTTCATGATTATTGCCCACTTTACATCGTGGCATAATTGATGCCATCGCACGATGATATTCTTTCCATTACAGCTCAGTACAAATACGCGAATTTCTCCATTTACAGCGCAATCATTGAAAAAATCTCTGTCGTTCCTAGGATAGCAATGATGGAACAATTCCAAGTTAGCAACTTGGTTCAGCAGCAACAATTCGCTATTTGTCAAAGTCTCTGATAGTCACCAGACAAAGAAATGATGAACAAGAAAAGTGTACACAAGACTTTGGCTTTACATATTTTATTAGACAAATGCGCGAGCTACTATTGATAATACGGTGCATTAATTCGAAGGTACTGGCTATGCCAACGATTATGGTGCTCGATTGCTCATGGAAAGGTATCTGCTTTAAATACGGGAGCGATCATGCTGGAATGCCCAGGATCCTTGCGGTATTCGATATTGACAAAGGATTTTCCCACGCTGAGCTTGACTTGCATAGTGATACGGCGCGTTGCATCCCATACTACGCCTTCTGCAAGCTTGTTTAGCCAGTCTTATTTTCTATCATAGCAATACTTACGTAGACCAAATGCTTATTCGATCAACAGGTGTACTCTTGACGTCTTCTGTCGCTCAGAGAGCTTTGCGTGGCACTATTCTTCTGCGTAGCTTACATGCCGATGCTGTTACCCAAAGAGACGCATACCTTGAGCGCTTGACAGGTGAAAATGACGGAATCGCCGTACTCAAACTCCATCGTCCCGCAGCGCGCAATGCCCTCTCGGTTAAATTGCTTGGTGAATTCCGTGATGCTTTGGCCAAAGTGCGCTTCAGCAGGTTGGTTTTCGCAAAAACTGTCTTTGCAATCTTCGTAATACAGAACACGACAATAAACTTAAAAGCATAATACGACTGCAACTACTTTTAGCGAACAGCCTCGAGTTTTGATTATCCAGAGTCTGGTAGACCGTGTGTTTTGCGCAGGTGCTGATCTTAAAGTAAGTCTTGCATAGGCGAAGGGATACTGTGGATAGAATCTTAATGACACGGATACTTATTCCAGGAACGCGCTACGATGAGCCCTTCTCAAGTGACTCAATTTTTGTACAATTTAAGACAAGCTTACCGTGAGCTTGAGGTATGTCGTCCTTTTTCCCTTTCAATAGCCACATTATTAAAGTCAAGATCGATTAAGTCCTCTTGCATAAAAATTCCCAGACTTTACCGATCCCTACTATCGCAGCAATTGACGGCGCTGCACTGGGTGGTGGATTGGAAATGGCTTTATCTTGTGATATGCGTGTGGCAGGTCCTGGTGCAAAGATCGGTCTTCCTGAAACTAAACTGGCAATTATCCCAGGGTAAACAAAATGAAAATTAGAACGCGTTAAAGGAAAAGAAAGAAGATCTAATCTGGATGAATGTATGCGTGTATGTATGGTAGAGCTGGAGGCACTCAACGATTGCCGCGTTTAATTGGACCTTCAAAAGCCAAGGAATTGATTTACACTGCATCAGTTTTGAGTAACAAGCAAGCATACGAGTATGGTAATGATAGGAAGAGTATAAAGGAGCTTATTCGATATACAATTTGAATTTTTCACAGTCTGTTATTAACCGAAGCTTTGTATATTGCCAACGCGTCTGATGTCATCATTTAAAATCGTATTAATTTACTTAGGTGTTGTCAACTATGTCGCTGAGGAAAGTGCAATGGATAAGGCTTTACAGGTCGCACAAACCATTTTGCCTCAGGCGCCGTTGGCTATCAAGATGGCCAAGCTTGCTGTGGATCAGGGTGCACAGGTTGACATGTAAGTTGTGTAGTTTTCAATTTTTTATGTGAGTAATTTCTATCCCCTTTTTCTGTCTGGATGTGCTAAGTGAACTGAATACAGTGACACCGGTCTCGAGTTGGAGCAGGCCTATTATGCACAGCTGATCCCTACCGAGGATAGATTAGAAGGTCTACGTGCTTTCAAGGAAAAGCGAAAGCCTGTTTACAAGGGCCGTTAAGATTAGGCTTGACATTTCTTAGACGTCTGTGGTTCAGAATTATATAAGACGCAATCATGTTTGAGAAGATGTTTGTTGAACAGTGAAATAATACCATTGCTGGATTGCGGCTATAAGCTGACGGTCAGTGAAACGTGGCACCGTATGTATGTAACAGTAATGATGTAGTATCGACATATGTGAGAACGTTATGAGTACATTGTTTGAAATAGGTTGACCATCTACTATGCAGAACACAGCTGCTTATGCAATTTAACTTGTGATACACTCATTTTGTGGCTACACTATTTAGCAGGCAACAATATGCTGTGATGCATCATCCTATACTATATCCGCGTCTTTATCGGATTCAGCAAAAAGATTAGAGTACCATTGCAACGCCAAATTATGTGACGAATAACAACTGACGCAAAGCAATGGAGTTATCACTACGGCAATTTAAAAATATACGATGCATAGCAACGAGGCACACAGTAACGAATTTATCACCATAGCAACCAAAAATTACCAAATTCAGATTCTCCTAGCAACGAACAAACGTCATCAGTCAGTTTATGCTCCGCTCAGATTGGCACTTGTGGGCCTGTTTACTTGGTTTTGGAAAACTCACGACGAAATCGATTTATATACGATTATAACATGAGCGTCATTACCAGCGTTACCGGCTTTGCCGCATTCGGTGTTCTCGTCCGTACATACGCTTTGGGTCTTCAAAAGCGTCCATTGTTTTCCAGTATGTGCTTTTACCTGGATAAAATCTTCCTTACAATAAAATAGATTACATTATAAACGATCCGAATACTCAATGCCGTCTGTCCTACCCATTATAAAATCCCAACTTTTAGACCCTGCCACACACTTGGCCGCTGCTGCAGCTTTCGGTGGTGTCGGTTACTTTTTCGGCCAAGCTCTCGACCGTCAGAGCGCACTCATTGAAGGCAAGAAGGATTTGTTG
Organism: Zychaea mexicana; assembly: GCF_025766255.1. Lineage (NCBI taxonomy): Eukaryota > Fungi > Mucoromycota > Mucoromycetes > Mucorales > Lichtheimiaceae > Zychaea > Zychaea mexicana. Next base: position 233,013 of record NW_026516732.1, on the reverse strand, counting down.
CTCAAGAACCGAGAACGCGCTGAAGAAATCGCAAAGCAGCAAGCTGCTCTCTAGATTTTGAAAAAGAGAATAACACAGAAATCTCGGTCCATAACATAAAAAACGCTCACGCAACCACCTACATATACATACACATGTCAAAAATACACCGTTTCCATTAAAATATCAATAAATAAAACACGCTTTTTTTTCGCTTATTTTTAAGTCTTTATTATTATATATAATACGTTTGGACAAACTTTAATGTGCTGTTTTCCATGTTTTGCGCGGCTGTTCTGTTTGTTGGCTGACCCGAGTCACAGTAAACTTGCTGGGCTTGACATCGCAGAAGCGGTGTATGAAACTGGAAAATTTTCACCGAAAGGCTGACACAACTTCACAGCTAGCCAATCAACGTCGAACGGCACATGTTACAATTCTTGAGTATAAATATGGGCTCTCCCCAGCAAAACTTGTTTTTCTTTTTCTTCATTACACTGTTCGGTTATAGTGCGCGAGGTTAAATCCACAGCTTCTACTTCTTCGGAAGTTGGAGCGTAGGGGTTGGCCATAACATTTAGTTTGCGTAGCTATTTCTTTTTCAGTAATAACAGCGGATTATTGTAGGACCAGCTCGGCTGGATCCTTGAGCTTCCTTCGGGCTGCTCGGTGAAGGTTGGATTGGACTCACCCTATGATGATCTACGCGGTAAATTCCTATGCCTGCCGTAATCTTCTGCTGCTCTGCAGTTATGACGGAATTGGCAACAACCTTACCGTGGTCATTCCACATTTCAGTAGTTAATAAGAAAATGATAAAAAAAATTTTCACCCGCACCGTCGTCCGAGCGTCCCCGTGGCTTGTCTTGCACCATCCAAATGTCGGTATGCACATTTTATGATTTTACATGCTTTTGCGTGAGTACGTTAAAGTTTACGAGGGCTTGTCAAAGTTGACGGTTTGCGACATAACATATTTAGAAGCAAGTGACAGTGCCAATCCTATGCCTTACCAGCTCATTGAAAAGAAGGGTGTTTTACTAAAACCTATACCACGCATTACAACGAGTGTGCTGTCTCGTGATTAGTGTTTCAGAGTAAATAACTTGGCCTTGTATATGGGAAAGGATATGTATAAAAATTTTTTATATGTATATATATAGCTGATATAATCAAACAGTTTTTTTAAAAAAAAGCCCTTCAAAATTTATATTTACTCGCCCTTGAACGACTTCATTTCCACATTGTCACCACCAGCACTGGTGCCGCTGCCTTGAAGTTGCTGCAGCTGATGTTGTTGTTCTCTGACTTTTTCCATTCCTTCTACCACGCGTTCCTTGGCCATTTTGGTTGCTTCTCCAAACACTGTCGTGAGGATACGTTCGAGAGGACCCCAGAGGTTCAATGCATAGATAATATAGCCAAAGGTAATGCAAAAGACGAAGAGAACGAGATAAATAGGACTCTTGATAATTGTCATGAATTCGTTCCAGCCCAATGCAATCATCACGACTAAAAGCCAGGTGGGTATCTTTGCAGTGGTTGCCACAACCGAACGCTTTGCTTCCAAATAGAACGCATCCGACTCCCGCTTGAATCGATTAGTGATATCAATCTGCTTGGCCTCCGTTAGGATAGTAAGTGTTTGTTTGAAATCAAAGTCTTCGTCGTTTTCAATGTCAAATCCTTCGTCGTCGCTCAAGTCGATCTTGGCAAATATGGGAATCAGCGTAAGAGCATCGTCTCGTGCCTTGCGGAAGTAGCTGTCAATGTCATCTTCGGGTTTCCATACACGTGGCAGACCGTGTTCGTCATAGCGGAATTTTTCTTCGAATCTTAAAGCAACGGTAAAATATGTTGAGTATTGTTAACGCTGCACATAGCAACATCCTTTCCATCCTTCTTTACCTCGAACGCAATTTCAATAGTAGCATATTATCCGCGAGTTCCTCATCGACTTTTTTACGCAATACAAGCCATGCCTGGCGCTTCAAGCCTAGTATGGACTCCTGCAGTTCCTCGTCTGATGAGTTGAAGCCTAAAAGTCGACCATAAGAGTTAGACCTTTCCTGTTCCTCACTAACACTACACACAACATTAAAGCTTACTCTTGGCCTTGTCAACCAAAGTCTTTTGTCCATGCTCAACAGTTGTTTTGTAAGCTTGGATGATATCATGCCAAGTCTTTTCCTTCGGGTTGTTCAATGCTAGTGAGACAGGCTCTGAAAGCTCGTTTTCAACTTGTTTCTGAGGAGGAATTAATGTCAATTAATATATGTGTCATAGTCAAAGGACGAGCGTGATAGATATTAAACTTACCGCCAACTGTTTGCTCATCTTCTTGAATTCATCTGCACGAGCCTGCGCAGACACCTTTGCAAAAGCTTCTTCGAGCTGGTTATGCTCATGGCCATATGACCAATCCGTATCAGAAAGCACAATGGCTGATTGGGGACAAACGCGAATCAAAGTATAAGTAATCGGAGCATATGACAAGAAATACTATACATACCTTTGGCACCGGATACAAAAAGATCGTTAGCCTCCTTCAGGCACTCATCTACGATTTCGGCAAAATTATATGAAGGCTTTTTCAATTCGGCCTGTGCATATTCACAGATACAATCAGTATATAACATCTTTCTTTTCAAAAGGCACCGGCTCCTTTCATGGACATGTATAGTTTACCTTGAGGTTCTCTTCAAACATTGTGATGGCCTTCTTGTGCAAATTCTTCAATTGACCGACGAAGAACACGTTGAGCTGTGTGTTGAGCTTGGCCAACATATCCTTTCGCTTCTTTTCATAAACCCCTTGGTGGTATCGTGAAGCGTTCTTGTCAAACGAATTCAGGGCCTCGCTGCGGATGTCATCCATTTGCTTGCCCAAATCAGGGACCGTCTGTGCCTTTTCCAAGATTGGGTTTTTAAAAGGTGCTATCCGCTCCATAAATCGTTCGAATGCAGCCTATATGAATTTGAAATATAGGGTCAATTTCCTTGATTCGTTCTTAACTCTCATTAAAATATTGGGATCGTAACATCAGGCCTCACTCCGATTTACATTTGAAATCTCATCACAGCGATATTGTGCCAAAAGTTCTTGTTGGGTGGGTAAATCCAAGTCTTTGTTGGACAGAATCTTGTCCCAGATACTTGAAGCATAGACATGGTATCCGTCGGCGGGGATGCGCTTGTGGTATTGAGGACGGAACACGTAATTGGCATCCTTGGGATCATTGAATCGCGTTCGAAGCTTGACAACTTCTTCGTCGAATTTCTCGGGAAGAAGAACTTTGTGGGGCAATCCGGTGTACATGAAATCAAAGTAATCATGGATCTTGCAGTCCTCCAAACCTTCAGGCTATAATTGCAGTAATGGCCATGTCCCTCTTTGTGAGTCTTTTGAATAGCTGGGAAAATATTCCCCTTGCATTGCCGATCATTTTCCTTACCTTGGATAACCCGCTCCAAATCTTTTCAAGATCAGCTTGAAGTGTCGTGGCCAAGTTTTCCAGTGGGGTAGAACCAACGTGATCACGAATGACAATCAAGATCAAAGTCTTTTCCTTGCTGAAAGCATTGTACGTGTATTTAGTATCATGTGAGAGTAAGGTACCAAACGAAATTGGTTATAAAGTGCCCAACATACCCTTTTTGATTCTGGAACAGTTGAAGGTTGACTTCAAAAACAGTCTTGAGCAAGCCCATATTGGCACCCTGATAGAGGCCCACTTGATGTTCCCACAAATTCAGAATGATCACTTCACTCGTTGCCATGGAGAAAAGTGCCGATTTACGCTCGAAATCTTGATCCTCGCCACGTTCACGGCCATCGGTACCTTCGACATCCATCACGAGCACATGCATTCCTCGACCACGGGACATCCAGATACCTTTGGTCGTCTGGCTGCGCTGCTTTTCATCCATCACATCAAAGGATGTACCAAACAGTCGATTTAACAAGGTACCTAGCAACCAAAAGCATGCATACAGTATGAGCAAAGTGGCACTTTCTCTTTCCTTCTTCACATCCCTTGATTGTGTTCATCCCCCCCCCCACCCAAAAGAGCCCCCGTTCCGCAAATAACTAGTGTCGCACTTACTTTTGCCCGTGCTTTGTGAGCCGAATACAGCGACGACATTATACTGAAATCCTGCTTCTGCGAGTGACCATTTGCCCATGTAACTCGGTAACTCTTCACTAGATTGAGAGTAAACGGTTCAAGCATACAAAAACCCCAGGTGTGAAAAATGCATGTGATAATATGTCAGTACGTCGTCGTGTATGACTCTGCTGCTGGCGTGACAAACAAAGGTAAAAGTACATACGTAAAATCTTGATTTTCGTCAACGATTTGAAGACGTGGAATGAAGCCGTTATCCTCATCCCATGACTTGATGCCGTTAACATCATCTTGCTTCGCAACTGCAGTATCTTCGTTGTTGCTCATGATTCAATGTGAACTATAAGTCGTATTTACACGTATATATATATATATATATATATATATATAATAATAATAATAATGAGAGAAGAGAAAAAGAAAAAATAGGCAGGTCAGCGCTCCTCAACTTTAAGGAATCCCGAATAAATGAGTGTAATATAAAGCAACACGTAGACGCACGCACTAACTTCATCGCCACCATTACCACCAACCACCACTCACTATCACTCGAAACCAAAAGGCGGGGTGGGGGTTGGGGGATTTTAAAGAGTCACAGTAAGGAGAAAGAGAGAGAGAGGGTAAGAGCCGATATCCACTCTCGCTGTTGACTGTTATTATTACCTAAGAGCAAGCAGTAGTTTATATTATGCGAGAAAGGTTGGTTAACAAGCAGGGATCTGACTCTGCGCGAAAGGGAAATGGGGAAGAAAGAAGGGGGGGGGGGCTCGAGTGGATTACGGACTTGCAATACGCGTTTTGAGTGCCGTTCTGGCCACTTGTTTCCTCGTATCACTTTTTTTTATTTGAATTTTTTTCATTTTCAACAGCATATGATAGTACATAGTTCTACAAACTTATACAAACAAGTGTATGCTTACTAGTGAACGAAAGAATCAGAGATTTATCGTCATCAACCGTTGTCTTGTAAGCATGTATTTTTTTCTTTGAGGTTTAGAGTGACTCGATGTGGAACAAAAGCGTCGCACATTAGTTAAAGAACCCCATCATTAAAAGTTTATAAAGAAGAAAAAAACACTGGTTTTACGCTGAGCCATCAATTTAAATACGGATGTTGTTCGGAGTGCGAAGCGGGCTATGTTTGTCGCCGAGCCTTTTTTTTTTTCTTTTCTTTCTGTGGGAGAAACACACACATCTTTTGGAACGTGTTACCCATTGCATAGCAACGATTCTTAAATAGCTGCCGCCGTAGAAACGAATTAAAATTTTGTCTCTTCGCAGCATTAATTTTTGTCATTTCGATTAGATAACAAACCGGATTATCTGTATTTTCTCTAAAATAACTGATGAAAGCATCCATTACATCGTGGCTGTAGTAGTGATGGCTGCGCATTCGGCATATCGGTGCGTAGCTTACTGTCCATCTATACATGTATGCGTGTGTGTGTGTGTGTATCTTCCATAAATAAAAGGGTAGAAAAAAGAGGGCTTTTTTGTTTTTGCATTACCCTTTTAACCGTCTTTGAGCTATCTGCTTTTGTCCCGCAACAAACTCTAATTCGCGGGCGCTGTATCATCGTTTACTCTTTCTTTCTTTTCCTTTTCTCTACACATACGCACATACATATATATACACATATATATGACGGACGCCGACATCGATCAGCATCGCGAGGATAAGCGTCCGCTGCTCGCCGAACAACAGGAAGAAGGAGAGCATGCTTCTCAAAATCCAAACCAGCCTTCACCTACTCAGCCTGTAACTGCAGTGTCGGGCGATCAAGCTACGGCTCAACTGTCCAATGACGGGCCCGAAGGTATAGAGAGAGAGAGAGAGAGAGAGAGAGAGAGAGAGAGAGAGAGAGAAAGAGAAAACAAAGAAGGTTTTGGCACGAATAAGAGAAGTAAATTGTAATGATAAAAGTAAATGTAGCCATGACCATTTTCGAAGCGGCACAACGAGGATCGTTTCAAGCTTTGCAATACTTACTCGACAGTAAGAAAGCGACACCAAACGACATTGACTCGCAAGGCGTCACTCCGCTTCATTACGCATCGCTTAATAACCATGATATCTGTGCAAAGTACTTGATTGATCGCGGTGCCCTTGTTGATAAACCAGGCGGTGATTTACAAGCAACACCACTTCACTGGGCCACCAGGTACATATGTATAGAAAATAGTATTAATACGGTTGTGTGTCGTGTGGTGCAGACGTGTATGTTACTAGACTGTAACTCGTGACTTGCATGTATAGGAACGGCAAACTGGCGACAGTTCATCGATTGATCAAAGAAGGTGCTAATCCTTCCATCAAAGACGGTCAAGGTTTCAATGCACTCCATCTCGCTGTTCACTCGTCGCATGCTGTTCTTGTCATGTATCTGCTCTATCTTGGCATGGATGTGGATGCAGCGGATAATGTTGGTGGGCATACTCCTTTGATGTGGGCTGCTTACCAAGGCGAAGCATTAACAACGGATCTACTCTTGCGGTTTGGTGCCAGCGTGTCGGTTGTGGATAACTCCAAGCTGACGCCGCTGCATTGGGCAGTTGTACGAGGCAACAAGATGTGTGTTCGAAAGATGCTCGAGTACGGTGCAGATGTGAACGCAAAGGATCAGTCGGGCAAGTCGGTGATGGACTTTGTGCATGAAAAAAAGCTTGAGCGGATATGGAATCGGGCGGTGTTGGAGTTTGATGTAATGGCAGAAGGTAATCCTACCATGGAGTCAAGGGTTGGAAGATATCCGGGTTCAATAGGGCGGCCCATGTCAAAGGTATGTGCCGTCATAGAGATATGAACAATGATAGGATGGATCGTGGCTACGTTCTACTCTTCATGTGACTTACAGAGGCAAACTGTCCCTTTTTTTGCTGTATAGCGTACCATCAATACCATCGTCTATTTTGCACCATTTATTACCCTTGGCACTGCACTAAAAACACTCAGCATGGTACCTTGGTATGCGGGATTGCCTCTGGCGCTGTTACAGTTTGTCGGTATGCACGTCAGTATCATCAAGTACCTGATTCCCGCACCAAGCCATGACGCGTTATGGAAAACACCATACTTTTCATGCATATTCCAAGCCTCTGCATTTTGGGTTTTAGTCACCTGGCTCATGCCTGTCATTTCTGGTAAGCAAAAGAAAACCATTCGGTGGTAGGAAAGAAAGATTGATGCTGAGGGTGATATTGACACTGGTATAAATGACTTATTCATAGCAACATCACATATGCTTTTGGCGAACCTGATCTTCATAACGAGCTTTGTGATAGCCATGACAGCTTTCTACCGAGCTGTCGTTGCCAACCCTGGATTTGTCAACAATAAACTGCCCCGAGAAGTACAGCAATCAAATGTCTTTGAATTAGCAGAAGAACAGAAACTGGATATACGCCACTTTTGTATGACATGTTTGGCAAAGAAACCTTTGCGATCCAAGCATTGTAAAGTGTGTAACCGATGTGTCGCGCGATTTGACCAGTAAGTACGGGGTTGCCCGTGGTGATTCGATTGACAGTGACTGGACAAGTTACCCAAACTTTACGTACAAAACTTATTGATAAATCACCACAATGTATTATTTAGTCATTGCCCGTGGATCTTCAATTGCATTGGTGTTCAAAACCACCGACCCTTTATGATCTTCGTATTGAACATGGTGATTGCCATTATCTCGTTCTTATCACTTGTACTCGAATGTAAGTGTGATCGATCATTAAAGGTGGAGGTTGGGGAGGAAGAGGCCGGAAAGTCCCGATTTGAGATGTTGAGCTGACGGATGTTGTATCACAGATTATGCAACACAAGCGCCAGTGTTGCTAGGTGGGAAGAACCCGACCTGTTTCCTTGGTGAAACAGTCTGCAGCTATTTCTTATACGACACGTGGACAATAGCACTAGCCATGTGGGCATCCTTGCAGCTGTCTTGGTCAATTTGCTTGCTGTGTGTGCAGACGTACCAGATTGCTGTTGCAACGACTACCAACGAAAGTGCTAATGCGCACCGATATACGTACATGAACCAAAATGACCCGAGTATGATGGCACAAATGGCTGTGGGTGGCGGCGTGGCTGGTAGCGATGGACCTGGTACTGGCGGTCCATCCGAGGGCGGACACCACCCTCATGGACACGGACACGCTCATGCACACGGTGCGCAAGGCCATTCGCATAGCGGATTCTGCCCATGCTTGCAATTATTTGCGGGTGCTAGAGCGTTGCATAAGCAAAGGTCCAATCGGCGACCCGGAATGAGCCGGGGCAACGTGTTTGATCAAGGCTGTTGGACAAACTGCGTCGAATTTTGGACCGATGCACAGGATAGCAAATTCAATTGGTATGAGTTGTATGATACGCAACAGATCAACAATCCCCGCAAGATGCAACAACCACAACAACCGATGGAAGTGTAGGATTTCATATACCCAACGCATCAACAACAACAACAATCATCTTTCTCTAGCCTCAGCTCCTCCTCCTCCTCCTCCTATTACCGTTACCAACACGCTTTTTCTTTATCATTTTCCTATTCTGTTTAATCTCTTTTATATTACTGTGCTTAAACATGTAAAATATGAATACTTTTCCAGGTAAAATATTGATAGTGGGTACAAGTACAGAAATGGATGGAGAGAGAAAGAGACACTGAGGAAAAATGAAGAGCCAGATAACACCGCGTGCACGCGCCTCCATCCATCGTTACATTGGTTCTTCCATGGGAGGGATCGGCGCAACGAGAAAAGTTTATGTGTCAACGGAAGAAATATGGCGCAATCACGGGCCGGTGAGTCAAGATTCCCTATCTCGAAATTTGATTCGTCGGAAACAAGATTATGACTCTTGCAATAAGGAGGGGGATTGAAGGGTCCGTGGATTCGGGGGTAATCTCAGAAAATTTTTATCATGATGGTCATATCGTAGATCGTGGTAAGAAAGCTTCTATGACAAAAGATTGACAAAGCCCCATGCTAGAATAAACAACCGAGTCCGAATTGTCGTCGTAGATTCCAGAAACGTGATCATATAATCGAATAACCTCGAATGACCATAAGTTGACTAGAATGTCACAACGCTCAAAACCCATATCCACCCCTGTGAGTGGTTGAACGGAGCGAATAAAAATGACTCGACTTCCCACGTTGACATATTTGGCAACTATATCGTTTGTGAGTAATCTTTTCTCTTGAGGCTCCGATCAGCGGTCGGTGGTGGCCCTTCCGCACTTTTGGCATATATAAAAGGAATTACACGATTTAAACTTTGTCTTTTCCACACCAACTTCTCTTATCTTTCTCCACATCAACTACTTATCACCACCTCTAACTCGCTCTATTCGCTTTTTCTCTTCTACTACTACTACTACAACTACTTCAACTATGGATCTCTCGTGGTGCATCATCTGTGACCGTCACTGCATTGAAGAAAACGTATGTACACTGTTTCATAGCATAACAATCAATCCAAAGCTTCGTCCCATTAACGTTTATCACTTTCATTATGTCTAGTTATACTGCTCTACCGAATGCGCAAACAAAGATGCTACATGTATACAACACACACCTCAAATTCCACTCACACCTCTGTCTCCACCATCATCGCCTTTGCTCTCGTACTATGGACGCTACAGTCACTCAAGCAGCAAGTTCACGACTACTGTGTCTTCCCCCTCGTACATCCCATCGCCACCGAACTCGCCTACTCTGTCCTTCATGGATACATGACCAGCTTAACACTATGCATCGCTGCTACGACCACGTTTCGATTCTCAAGTGCTGGATATCATTCTCGCCACCCTTCTCTGCTGTGTATACAAGCCTAATTAAAGCGCCAGACAACAATAGCCAACCAAGAAGCTGTTATTATAGCCGCCGTCGCAAGAGGAAAAGGAAAAAAAAAACAACCGCCTCCCGCTCGACCCCGCTCTCTCAGTCCCTCCCCTTTCATAAGAGATATCTGTGTAAAAATGAATGGTTGCTAAGTAGCACCAAATCGTTTCTCTTTGTAATATTCAGTTATTACTGTATTACTGTTTTATCATATTTGAACTTAGTAAGATACTAGACACATCATACAATAAACCACCACCAACAACAATAGACCCAGCAAATACAGATTGGGAAAGTCTGAATATCATATCTATTGAAAGAGTGTAAAAAGAATCTAATATATGTGCATGCATCTGTATTATGTTTGTGTGTATGTTGTGTACATCTGTACAAGGTTTGTAGTGTGTATGTCTATTGATTGGACAGGTCTAATTTTCGGCAGGGTGCTGGACATGGATTAAGGATGAAAACCGGTCTTGGTGCTCGTGGAAAGTATGATAGTTGCCGTGACACTTTCTTGATGCTGGACACACTTTGAGATGCCATTGGTGTCGATCGCGTGAGCCGAATCCAACGTCGCAGTAGAGGCAGTAGAACCATTGGCGGGTTTCGTCAAGACGTTCGTAGTGATAATCGGCGGGTGACGATGATGAAGGAATATTCGAGTTTCCGGGACGTTGAGAAAAGATGTTAAGTAAGGTACAGTTATGGAACATTTTGTATTGAAGGAATGGAGTGGATAAGGAAAGGACTGGGTAGTAGTTACAGTAAAAGTAGTAGTTAGTGGTGATAGGAAATCAGTTTAAGTTTTTGCGTTCTCTCTATAGACGAGAAGGGAGGGGGAGGAGGATGATACAGAAAAGGTCAAGGCAATTTGAGAGGGTTTATATAGCTTTTGACTAGGAATACCCATTTATTTACAAGAACAATGGGCACGCGTTTATATATATTGTTGTTATTATTATGTGGGTACCTATACCCTCTTTCTATTGTAATGGCTAACGGCAAACAAGGGGACACCTCGCTTTTCAATTTCTTCTTTTGTCTTTTCCCAATCACCTAATTTAAGTTTCGTATATAGCGTGGGTGTGTTTCTATGTGTGTTCTGCTCATCGTTCCCCTTATTCAAAATGTTAATTTTGGAACAGAATAAGACACTAACAACTAATACTTTCTACATACTACATACTACATGCATACTCCGTTTTGCACTGACAGAGTCACAGACACAATGAGCATAATAGCAATCAATGAAATGCTTTTTTTTCTCTGTCATAGAAAATGAAAAATGTATTATGTTTTTTGGAGAAAAAAGAAAAACATGGATTATTACAAGATCACAAGCCTAGCTTTTAGGCCTTGACTTCGCCTTCAGCCTTTTCCTCGGCCTTTTCTTCCTTCTTGTCCTCAACCTCGGCCTTGTCGAAGCTCTCGACCAAGTCGGGGATCTCATCATCATCGTCACCGCCGGCAGCACCACCCTGGGCGGATTGGTATGCCTCAGCAAGCTTGCGCAAGCTGGCCAAGGAGTCAGGGCCCAATTGGCTCAAGATACCGGGAACTGTTATATTGTTCGCATTTGTTTGTTGATAAATGTTAGTTATGACTTGTCCCACACTTTGTCACCTACTCTTACTCTACTTTCTTCCACAGCAGCCCCTTCGTAATATCTAAAACTTCTGAGCACATTACCCAATTCAGTCAATTCCTTCTCAACGGAGCGACCGTGGATGGCGAAGGTGTTGGAGTTGACAGCAGCTTGGACTACATGATAGTATCGTTTATGAGCATAATTGCCTTCGACAAGTGTGCTTTTCAAACTTGAAGAAAAAAAGACAACTGCTTACCACGGGGGGCACCAAAGTGAATGACCTTGCCGTCTTCCTTGAACATGTTGACTTCTTCAATGCCACCAAGGGGTTGGACACCCAACTTTTGCAAAGCACCTTGGAGCTTTCTGTCATCACCACCAGTTGCCTTGGTGGCTTTCTTGACCTTACGACGGGGAGTACCTGCAAATTTTGAAATAATAAAAAATCGTCAGCAATTATAGCTTAGCGGGATGGCTACAGAGTGCGTGTATGTGCCTGGAAGCTTCACTGCAGAACAATGCAATATTTTTTAAATTGTTTCTTACCCTTGCCACCGATACGGACTTGAGACTGGAGCTTAGCGAGCTTGTCGTTGTTCATATTATTCTGAATGTAAAAATAAGGTCGTTATGTGTGAGAAACAAAAATAACAAAAACGCGCATCGCGATGAAAGGTTTGGGTCCCCACACATTCACAAGCCACCCAATTTCATAATTGAGCGTTTGAGAGTGGGAAAAGGGAAGGTTTGATCAAGTACGATCAATAAACGCAATTATCGATCGAAAATGGCGATAGTGTCGATATGGGAGTGTGGGCAAGTGATTGGCAACAATGCGTGGAAAACTTAAGTGACGACTCGACGCACCTTTCAATAGCAAGCGCAAAGCGAAAGAGGAGGATCACACAGGTTCGGCCGACTTAGAAGAAAAAAAATTTTCGAGTTCGGAGAAGCAAGTACTTACTGTTACTGGCTCAGCGGTCTGTTTGTGGTCAGCTTTTTATTATATAAAGAAAACATCCAAGACTCCAAAGAAGAAACTGCTGTTGCCAAAAGAAGAGTATTCATAGTTGCTAAGCAAAAGCTGATTATCCATCGTAACTTATAGCATTGATCTCTATATAAGTTTTCTAATAGTAAAATGATGATGATGATCTCAGTACAAGGAATAGCCCGGAAGGTCGTATGTTATACATGGTTCTTATTAATTCCATTGGAAGCTTCTCTAGCATACTTAGACAATATCGATCGTGCTTTTTATTTGAAATAGTGGTGTGTATTTAAGCAATCCTATAATTTATGACACGGCCCTGGTTTGGGTTCCTTCTTAAAAGCTACAGTAACTTTATAACTAACGAAATACTTATACTTGAATCAGTAAAAAATGGTCTTAAAAGTACACATCTTTTTGGCAAATGAGTTGGAGCTGTTAAAACTGGCGATACGTATTTTTAATAATAAATTTTAGAAGGTTTGAAGTGGTTGACAGCAGTTACTTAATAATTGAACGAGAAAGGTTCAATATAAACTATACTGAGTAATAAGGCATGTATATAGTTCGAATTTAGTTTCTTTTATTTTTTATGGAAGACTTAAGTGACCTTGTGTAATTGGTCGCTTCCTTGCGGTACAGTTAGGGGGAGAGTATTTACAAATGAGGGATACCACAATCGAAAAAAATCCCGTATAATGGGAAAAAAGTTAAGGTGGAGGAGACACTGCAGAGGGTTTGAAATTGCTGTTGAAAGTGATGCGAAACGAGGTAAAAGAATAAAAGAAATTACAGAAGAAAGAGGGGACAGATAATGAGAACGACAAGGAAGACACTTTGAAATATGCTGTAAGGAAAGAGTATACATGTGTATGTCTAGAGGAGGGCATCTTGCGGAGCAGGTTCTGAATCCGATGCATCATAGTCAACACCTGGATGGCTGAGGCTCTCTATTTCGCGCAGGACATGGACCAGAGTCGGCCAGGTTCTCTTCCATCTGCCACACAAGAGTTTGGCATCAGAGCGTGGTGGATGGCTCAAAATTTAGTCTAGTGGTTGTACATCGTCGGATTGCAAGTCTGGGAGTGGTCCGAAAGCATCGAAGAGCTCGAAGCAGGGGACGAAGATGCTCGCATTCGGCATAGTGTTCTCGGCTGGCCAATGGTCTGTCGCAACGGCATCTTTGGAGCGGGTACGCTGGGAGCCAATGCATACGGCACTTGATTAAGCGATGCCGGTTTCGTGAGAAGACGGAGAGGTAGAGAACAGGGTCGATCATTCTTGTAGACCAGAGGCAACGAATGGTTTTTTGGGTGCTCTCGCGAGGTTTGAGCTCGTCGTCGCGCTTTTGAGCAATAGTCACCTGAACGGGGTCGTTACGAGGGTCGGCATCGTGATTCACAACCTGGTATAGAGCTGATGGAAGGGATTGTTAAGGCATGTATACAGTATTCTCCTATAGATAGCCTCACTTCCTATCTAAATACAGGCAAAATAATCAACCAGCGTGTTATCGCTATGAACACAGTCTTTCGTTTAATATATTTTCTGTAAAGTGCGACCAGTGCTTCTTGTCTTCAAAGCTTTTAACTATAAAAGCACGTTACCGCTTGTCTGTACTCGGCTCAACAACAGTAAAGATTTGGATGTCGTCAATTGGAAAGGGCTCCCTATTGTTCATACATACTTGGTACGACAACATTTGCTTTTCACGCATCTCAGCTATAAGCATTTCTCACAACCGATAAATTTCTCTAATAAGTATATTTCAATTCAGTATAACTAGATGTAGGAAAAAAATTAAGCAAGAAACATCATAGCAAATACAGTACTTCACCAAAGTAAATGTCGCGTTAAGTAGCCAATTTACACGACTCTCCAGATCCATTTTGAAGAATAAACAGTAACTCATCTTTAAGCATCACCATATTTGATCCAAATTCAATTTCCACGAGCACTGGGACAGCTCTTGTTTACAGTTCGCTTGAAAATTGGAGTTGTTCATGCTTAAGATAAGTCCTTCTTCTAAAAGATATCAATGCAAGTGAAAATTGGTCAAGTGAAAAATTGAGTGATTGGAGGATATAGCACCGAGCCTTTGATTTTGTTATCCTTGCCACTTGCAATGGATATTACGTTTGAAAATGAACCGATGAATTATCGGTGATGAAGTATCTTTGTGAACGGACCTCTTACGGTGGATATATTATTCTTATAAACGAACTTAGCCAGCTTACTAAATACTTTGCAGGTCTTTAAAAAAACCCCCAAAATATATATCATAATGCTGGATTATACATGTTGGGAAGGAGCAGTCAGCGGCTAAAATGCTTGGAAAAATAGGTAAAGATCTGTGTTGTGAAAAATCGCTTACGCTTCGCCTTTTTTCAAAAGTTGCATGAGTGTGCGGTATTTGAGCATATGCCTGGCACGTCTAACACCGCACTTCTTGATAGGCGGAGTGATCATCTTAGAGATAATTGTATATTGGGACAAACATGAATGGCACCATGCTATCTTGAAACAATATGAATACATTCTTTTTCTTCCTTATTGCAGCGATGGAAGCGCTAACCTTATAGGAAGGTGATGGAGGATCGTCCTACAAAAAAGCATGGGCCGGGCTGCCAGATCGATGTTCGGGCGCAGAACCATACCTAATCATGCTCATGAACGCTGATATTGCGAGGATAAAGTTTACAGTCTAGTGTCCGTTCTGCCCAACATCACAGACAGCCGTAGTGTCTTCGCTCTTGAGCACAAGGTTGGTCATCTTTAGCTTATTGCGCATCATGTTAGGAACGTTAGTTGATTTGTTGCTAAATTAAAAGGGCGGGGTTGTCAATACTAGAAAGATGCATGAAATAGAACGATGATTTGAACACAGTCATCAAATATCAACTACAGCTAAGTAGTATTCTCTATGCCAGTAAGCAAATCTCGAACTCATTAAGTGTTCCTTGATTTAATACATCGTGTCTAATTTCAGATTCACTGTAAACTGTGAACGGGAGAGTATGGTATCCGTTTGTTCTTTCTTGTTTATTAATTCCGAGATATTACACCTGATTTTCCCAAATCCTGGTCATTTGTACTGCTGAACACGAAATGCGTAATTGGAACCAGTGAAGGCAGAAATGTATTTTTGGCTTTGAGAGATGCTATGATACTCTCTTGAACCTGCCTTTATCGATTATTAGACACATCAGGTCAACTTAGAGTTGCTTGTCCCGTTGTTACATCTAATCCGGCACTACTTAGTTCTCTGGAAGCTTATTTTGGAAGCATTTAGTAGATTTCTCTACATATGATACCGTAATTTATCCAGCACTTTGTACAGTTTGGATGTATCAACTTTTTCATAGCTGTGTCAAATTGCTTCGCGACCTCAAAACTGACGAAAGTAGACAGACAAGCAAAAGCAGCAAAAGCGGGTGCGACTTTCATTAGTACATGTCCTGCTTTTTTAAATAGCTTTATAATATGCATCATCTCCAGAGTAACGGAACGGCCAAATTTACTTTGCCCGTAGTGATACAGCCTAACCGTAATTGACGGCAGTGGAGAAGCGTATGTGTATGCTATGTAGCCAAAAATGACGACCTCCGAAAATGTAGCTCAATGTTAGTACTACGCACACAGTGCTTGAAAATTTATGTAACTACTTATGGATCAAAAACGAACATTGTAGTTGGATAGGATCACTGTCTGTATAATATTCTTTTTGCATGTTGACAAGTCCATTGACAAAGAATGAGCTAGTCTGTATGTATCTTATACAGTGCTGTGTTTGGAACGTCAAATATACCTGGTCTCAATGATGAACTATTACTATACTTGTTAAAAAACTAAGTGGACGACCTGATTCTGATTAACATACGATAATCAAAATAGATTTCAAAAGAAGCATGTTGATTTACTAGATGGATAGGGCATCATTTGACATTGCTGAACGTTACTTTCATCACTGTCACTACAATATGATTTACAAAGAGAGGGTTATCACTAGACGAAGTGATTAATAGACAGTTTAGCTCAAACATCTGACATTGAGTATGTATATAGAACACTTATACAAGGATGTTACGGAGCTGGCGGCGACCACCGTTTTACGTGAATTTCTCAGATAATACAGTATATGTAAGAATGGATTTTCGAGTGAAAAGCAGATTGAGGGAATGCCAGGTCGATATCTCTTGTCAAGGAAAGGATGCTGGCGGTCATCCTACAATTTAGATGGATTGGTAAAATAAAACACTTGATAATTGAACCTGTCTGTTTATGTAACATTGGTGTTCCGAAACCCAAAAAGAGATATTTTCTATAATCACTCTCATGATCTCGTTATTAATTCTGCCAAACTGCTAGGGATCCCGTCCGCACCTATTATGTAAAGGTAATTTGTATTAGATAATGTGTCAACGGACAGAACCGACCGCGAGAGCATGTCAAACAGTTGTATATAGTTTTAGCATCTCGTGTTGTTGTCGATATTTATCAGATGAAGTATGACCGTACAATGAGGAACGGAGCACGCCGGCTTGTTCGTGAGTGTACATTAACGAAAACGACTAATTAGAGGATATATGCGATATACGCACATTCCATATCGACAAGAAGAAGAAAAGGGTGACAAATGACACATCACGGAACGGATTTGTGGGTATTATTTCTCAGGACATATATTTTTCGTGGTTTTACCCGCAATTTACCAGTACATCCAAACAGGCGCATCGGAACGTCAAGTGTGGAGTATATTTGGTGTAGCAAAGCGGAAGCGCAAGGTAACGCCACAGCACAATATGTGGGGTGCTTTTTCGGGCCAGAATTCGCTCTCTGCCGGAAAATTTAACTCCAATAGTACGTGGGCGTGTGGGGTGGAGGCTTTTGGAGGAGGAAGGAGTTTTGGGGAGTGAGGGTAGCCAGTGCATTGCTAGTTAGGGGGGGGCGCCATTATATACTGCCGACGAAAGCACAAAAGTAACAAGTCCGGAATGCAAGTTCGCGAATGTTGCCTTTAGAAGGATACAAGGCAGGAATTTGACTGATAATCACACGTATCATCATGCAATGCAACAATACAGAAAAAAGCAAACGCGTTAATCAACATATGGGGCTGTTGCTGCTCTTGGATCCTCGGAAGTCCAAACAGAAACAGCTTGTTCCCGTTCGTGGCCGATAAGGTTCGCGATTTAACAGCTTTTGATTGGCGCTTGCTTATGCGATTTGTGACATGGCCTTGATGCAAACAGTGGACTCAAAGATTTATTGATGCCTTTCAAGCAAAGGAGATTCCCCCGCTGTTTAAAATATTTTCTTTTAGAAAACAGACATCTTGCTTGATGCCCCCTGCCTCTGGAGGAAAGAAGGACAAAAGTTTTACCCACGTGTTCAATCTCAAAAATCGGGTCCAGCGGTTTTTAGAAATATCTCCGTTTATGTAGCGGCTGCTGTCTGTTCTCGTCCATTGAGAAGCCGTGCGATGGTCTGACTCAGCACACCTGCTTTTCGATAGTTACACTATTGCTTGGTCCGTGGTGGCGATGAAATCTGGGGTTTGCCCTCTTGGCAACGTTTGGCATGCCGAAAGAAAATTGGGGGAGAGACATGAACATCTTTACGAACTATGATGACAAGGGGGTTACATCGCAAAGTTGGAGGGTATGTATGCATAATTCGTCAACTGATAGTAAATTACAGGAGCCAGCACCGACAAGGGTTTGCAAAAGAGAAAAATCGCTATCAGGGCGATGATGCTTTTGGTCATTGTCATTGAAGCATGACGCCTTTGCTGCTATTTTTCCCTTTTCCTCTTCATTCTCCCGCTCTTTGTCTTGATACCATATCCTTTTCCCACAAGTAACACGTTATATTCATGCTAGAATCAGTCCGAGAACCTAGAGCCGTGGAACACGAAGACGGCCGGCACCATTGGCCGTTTGATATCATCCTATCGGTATTTTCGTTTGTTAGACTGATAGACCTCGGCAGACTGTTACAACAAGCATCAGGAGATCGAAATTTTTGGGACTATTGTAGCTATGCAATACAGACCCGTGCCAAGGCAGAAGCATGGGAACTAGCCTTCTATACGCCCGCGGGATATATGGCTGCGCTTTGCCATGGCGATCGAAACCTAGAGGCGATCGCTAGGCTCCGGTGCACCGGCTATGATACACAAGGAGGCTATCTGCGGTTTGAGCCAGCAGCACCATCCTCATCCGCGGATGGCGAGGTTGTCAGCAGTGCTACTACTAGCAACGACCATTTTGTCATAACTCACAATCCACCGTCATCGCTAAAGCTTATTTGCGCACAATGGCCGTGCCCTCCAACAGCTGAGGATCAGACGCTCAACATCCCCATAGTTTGGAGCCCAGGTGTATACCAGCAGCGGCTGGATGGGGACCAAGGTGGAGAAGCAGGACAGATCCAGTTTAGCATTGTTGGGCAACAATGGGGGGATAATACGTTCTGTAATCAGTGTCGTACCATGCACCGACCATCAAACGACCACCCTAGTTATAGCAGTAGCAATGGTAACAATGATGGCATGAAGATCAGGTTCCAGAGTGCCCTTGTCACGTTTGAATGGTTGCAACAAGGCTTACAATACAATAAAGAAGAGGTGTTCTGAGTCATGGCTGATTTGCATGCGGGTGCACATGAAAGGGTGTCTGAATGCACATGCTCCAGGTTATAGGAGTTTCAATGTACCTGTCTAGATCAAATGAGTCGAACTATTTGCTCAATTTTCATTTGCTAGAGTCATACTATGCAACTGGTATAAAGCACATGAAGATTTTCGTGGTATCATACTTTTCCTGTCTTACTTCAACTACTTTAACAACCGATTTTTTAAAAGCTTATACTACGTAATCTTAACTGAATGATGCCACTATCTTCCGTTGGTGCCCTGACGCGTGGGAAGCTTCCAAATCCTTTAAATACCCGTCATTTCAAACCTGGTTCCTTTTTTCTTCGTTATCGCTTTTACTCTACTGCCATGCCTGTCATCGAACAAGAACACACTACTATCGTCTCAACCAATGGCGCCACCAAGGCTGTCAAGCAAGTCGCCCAGTTTGCAACATCTCCTTATTACAACCAAGGTACGTCTCTCTCAACATACAGCGACATTAGCAATCGATACTCGTGGACAGATCAAACGTAGATGAAGTTTTTGTTTTGACAGCCTGTGTACGTTACTTATAGGAACTGCTCTTCCTGCGGAAGCACGCGCACACCTTGGCCTGCGTGGATACAGCCCCATTGCCGTCGAACCTCTTGATCTGCAGAAACAGCGCGCACTGAAGCAATTAAGATCCAAGAGCACCACTTTGGACAAGTACATTTTCATGGCACAGCTTCGAAACAGCAACACCAGATTGTTTTACAAGCTTGTCTGTGACGAGCTAGCAGTACGTATTAATAGTAATATGAATGGCAAATTTGTTTGTTGGGCGTTCTTGAACGGTTTCATCTCCCCATTCGTCGACTTGCCCCCCCCTGAAAACCTTGTGTGTTGACATTTTCTATTTTGGCTATTATTAGGAAATCGCCCCGATTATTTACACCCCAACCGTCGGTGAAGCCTGTGTGGAGTATTCCAACATCTATCCATTTTTGGGTCCACCTGGTAAGTAGCAGTAGCGGAAGTGGAGTGTGGAGTGCATAGCGTAGTAGCTACTTTGTGTTCCCGCGGGTCAAAAATTATACCATCACCTCTCCGAACTTTAATTTTTCTGACTCTCCACGGTTATATTACTTGTTATAGGTGCTCCCGATGGTCTATATCTCACAATCAACGACTTGCCGTATATTAAGGATATCCTCCGGAATTATAGACTGAACGCAGACGGTGCCCCCGATATCACTGTGATTACCGATGGCTCCAGAATTCTCGGCCTGGGCGATCTTGGCATGAACGGTATTGGTATCCCTATCGGAAAGCTTCAGCTCTACACCGGTGCTGCTGGCATCGATCCTCGCAAGACCTTGCCCATTGTCCTCGACTTTGGCACCAACACTGACCGCTACCTAAACGATCCATTGTATCTTGGCCTGAGACAAAAGCGTCCTGCTGATCCTGAGGTATGTTGTAATTCCTTTTGTTTTTTAACCCATGTACCTAGCATCAACCATTCCCCTACATTCCCCCAACAGAGATGCATCGAATTTCCACCGTGCATGATCAAACTAACAGAAGAAACAATCAATCAACCTAATAGTTCTATGAAGCCATGGATCAAGTCATGCAAGGCCTGTATGATGTCTACCCCGATATTCTTGTTCAATTTGAAGATTTCTCCTCTGAGCACGTATGTATCTTGTATTTATCAGCATATCCATTTCTACGAAGCAGCGTGATTTTTTCTAAGACTGACATCTTTTCGCTATTTTCTTTTATCCAATAGGCCTTTGGATTGCTTGAAAAGTACCAGCACAAGACCTTTTGCTTCAACGATGACATTCAAGGCACCGGCTCTGTCATCTTGGCAGGCTTCATGAATGCGGTCAAGGTGGCCGAAGAAAAAGTCGGCACCAACCCCAAGGATCACCGCATTGTTTTCTTTGGTGCAGGATCGTCGGCCATTGGTGTTGCCAAGAACATTCTTACATACTTTATGCGCGAGCACGGTCTTAGCGAGGAGGAAGCCAAGCGTGTCTTCTATCTTGTAGACAGCAAAGGTTTGGTAACACTGGATCGTGGTGACAAGCTTGCACAGCACAAGGTGTATTTCGCTCGTTCGGACAACCAAGAAGCACAATTCAAAACCTTGTGCGACGTGATCGACTATGTCAAGCCTACTGCCCTGATTGGTCTTTCGGCCCAACACCAAGCATTCACCAGGGAGGCTGTTGAAAAGATGGCCACAAACAACAAACTGCCCATCGTCTTCCCTCTGTCGAACCCCATGACCAATGCTGAATGCACTTTCGAGCAGGCTATGCAGTACACTGGCGAGAATGTACTGTTCGCCTCCGGTACTGCTTTCCCTCCTTACAAGTTGGCATCTGGCGAGCTCAAGCATGCCGGACAAGGCAACAACATGTACATTTTCCCTGGTCTCGGCTTGGGTGCCATCATCGCAAAGGCCCGACATGTCTCGGATAGCATGGTGTACGAAGCCGCAAAGGGCCTTTCCATCTCCCTTCTTCCTGAGGAAACCCAAAATGGAGATCTGTATCCAGCCTTGAACCGCATCCGAACAGTCTCTGCTCAAGTTGCCGCTGCTGTCTGCAAACAGGCTCTTCTCGAGAACCTCGCACAAGATCCTGTGTTAATCAGCCTCGCCAACTCGAGTGCCAACTTTGATCAAGCGCTGATGGACTACGTCACTGCTCGTATGTGGGATCCCAACCAGCAGGATCACTTTAGCCTGCCCGTCGCCAAAAACAAGCAATCCCACATCTAAACAAGTTGATTCCCTCACTACTCCCTAAGAAAATCTTTCCATCTTTATCCATGTCCCATTTGAAAACATAACCTCCGCTCAAACACACACTCACGCATTTCGCACATTACAATCGCTCACTAAGCAATCATCCCTTCGTTGACTTTGCGATTTTCTACATATCCTTCCCTCTTTTTTGCATATACTCAATAAAACGTTCTCTCTTCTATTTTTTTGCACTTTCATCTAATATAACTACTGACAACAACGTCATTCATCTCGTTACTCTCTCTGACCATAATGTTAGCGGCGCAAAATCAACGGCTTCACCCTAGAGAAACGGTCGTTGCCATGGCATATAATCATGTCGTAACCTTTGCCATGGAAATGCTGTATAAACATGCGTATTATAACGGCAACAGGTTCGAGCAAAAATCCAGTCAAAACACTTGCATTAACCAAAATGCACACACCCTTTAGGCTTAGTATATTTCTGATGTTGATCATTAACTTGATCACCAATAAAGTCTTTGGTGGCGGTCACTGGAAGGAGGAGGAGGAGTATGTCTATGACGGTGATGATGACGATGACTTCGACCACGACTACGAGGAAAAGGTCACTCGAATACTACACCTAAGCTTTCCTGCTGCTGGTGTTCTGGCGGCGAGTCCGGTATACCTCCACCCAACGTGCTGACGCACAACCCACGCCAACGCTTTACCCATGCCCTAAACCATACTTGCCCCAGCATTCCGGCGGTCAGTCTCAGCAGCCTGCTGTTACCGTTATTGTGACATACGCCGAGATTGTGCTACTGCAACTGAGACAGCTCGCCCCTCCAAATGAAAAAACAACAACAACAACAGCGACGACGACGACGACGATAACAATGATTCACGTGCCGCTACTGCAAGGTAAAAATTGAATGGCGGGGTGGATCAGCATAAGAGTGCTCACTTAACTTCTACGTTTGACAGTATTGGCACGCGATCCATGGTCGTCCTCGTCATCGCTGCCGTTGCTTCGGCTCAGCTCGTCTAACTGTCTTCATTGCTTTTTCCAGACTTGGCAAATTTTCATATGGCATAAATCCCAGTTATTATAAAAGTAGTGGGGTTATTATATACTACACGCCCCTTGCACTTATGTGTAGTAAGCTGAAACAATTTTTGATGTTTGCATGGGATTTCCATTTTAAGCAGCCCTTCATGCAGCCCAATTTTTTTGTCTTTTCTTCAACAACTTTGATCTGAACAAGCAAATACGCACGTCTGGCAATATGATGAGTGATATGGAAAAAGGCTATGGCAGAGGTAATAATGAACATATCGAGATTTCTTTTTCTAGCAGATGACATATTTCACCATGCTGCTTGCGCAAACGCGGCACTAAAACGTTTTGCATTTTTCATACCTTCTGCTAGGCAATGAAAGCGGCGGACCGCCTCCACCGCAGCCTCCACCTGCTTATCAACAGCAAGAAGGAGGTTTTTATAGCAACGATAGTGGTGGCCCTCAACAGTATTATCAGCCTCCCCCTCAACAGAATAATCCCGCCCCACCACCACCGGATCAACAACCACAGCATCAACAACGCAATCCAGTCACTCGATTTTATGCTCCACATAACAATCGAGGCCTAGGAATGAAGCGTCGCTTATGTACAACCATCTGCTGTTGCATTATCATTGGCCTTGTCGTTGGCCTCTCTGCTGGATTGACGCGACGCAACTATTACAATAACGGATATTATAACGGCGGATACTATTAAATATATTTTCTCAACATATTGTATACAAAATTATCACCTTACACACTAATAAACACGCAGAGCTGAAAAAACGGAATTTGTGACAAGAAACAATGATAGATAGAACAAGCTATCACTTTGCGTTTTTTGTCTATACGAATCACTTTTAATACTGTGACGAACTGAAAGGTGATTTAATGAATGGAGAAACTCATGAGTTTTTGAATAGAAAACTATGCAATCGTTATCAAGGATGTTAGATATACTTATACGCGTATATAACCATATAAATATATTTATATTACTTTGTTGGTTAAGAGAGTGGGAACGGCGCGTGGAGGTGGGGAGCTAGTGTGGGGTCGGGGGCTGCAGTGGGATCGATAAAACAGGAGGAGGCAGTATAACATCTCATACATCAGCTCTGTAATGATATGGTTGATAAATACTTAGCCGACATACCTAGTGTGCATATGATCCTTCTTAGACAAGAGCTTATTGATGATGTGTAGTATGAGCAAGACTAATGGTATACTCTGTTGTATATGCATGAGCAGTATACCTATGTAATAGCGAGATTGCACCTCCTCCTTATCCGGACGGCCATCAAACTTGTTGTTTGCATACACATGAGCATGTGTAGACATGAACAGTAGTGTAGTAACAACAAACGAGTAAATCACTAATGCAATCAAGTCCCTTTTGACATTTCGAATCGATCCGTTCTTTCATTTCTCCTATCGTCTGAACTGAAACTGGCGTTGAATCTTCTTGGCTTTAGATAGCTGAGAAAAAAAAGCTAATTACCAATCTTATAGTTACGTCAATATGCAGTATACATATAGCTGTTGTTGTAGTTTGCATAACAGTGATGTAATTTTTGCTATAGCTCTTTTACTGTAATAGCAGTAAAACTTGTTGCGAGATACAAGCTGCAGTAAGATAGTAAAAGGGGGATATATGTGAGAAGGAAAGAGAACAGTCAAGGGGAAGAAGGATCCTAAAAACATGGAACCTTTATTATCACTCTGAACTCACTCACGCGTATTGGCTATGCGAGTGCTTCTGATGTATTTGGTATGGCGCACAATCTTTTGTTCGTATACTGCTATGGGTATTTAAGAGGACGAATGTTTTCCATGGAAGCGCAAAAAAGAAAATAAGTGTCCCTAAAGGCGTGGTATCTATTACATTTTAACGTGGTTTAAATATTGTTTGAAATAGAGAGAGAAGAGGAGGAAAGATTAGGACTCGTTCCATCCTTTTGAGTACATTATGTTTGTGCCTGCAAAACAAATTACTGTCACAACCACTTTTTCTCACTACTATGTAGTTCACATGTCTGAGGATGCGCATCCCGGGTATTTATGATCATGGCCGAAAATCCTGTTTTGTCATATCTCCCGCGGGAAAAAAAGTCATTTACTATGGATCACGGGGTCAAAAAGAAGCTATATTTAAGCAGAGAGAGAGAGAGAGAGAGAGAAAGGGAGTGGGGAGAGAGAGGAACAGGCAAGGGGGGTTACGGAAAGAAGATGTATAAAGAAGGTAGGACTTATTCTAGTATACATGGTTGACCGGTTTATTTTCTTCACGGCGTTCAACAAGAAGGGCGTGCTATTATGTATATAATTTCAAATAGATTCGGCAACGTGCGGACGAAGATCTCACTAAGCGCTTAATAATAGAGTAAGAACACTATTAGCTTCGACAAAAAGGACGTGTTATCGTATGCAACATGTAGCATTCTATGTGCAGATGAAAAACATGCAAATCATTATTATTCCTGGGAGTGAAAGAATGAGAGACAATAATAGATCATAAGGGACCAGTAATATATAGTAGTAGGGTCCTGCCTTTGAGAAAACAAATAAGATGGTACATATCATTGTGCAGCATTTAATGTAATTAAACAAATTACTGGGAGGTTGCTACTAGTCTTCGTAGACATGATAGTAGGATAACCGATGGAGTATATTCGCGCTTTTACAAAAATAAAGGGATGATACGTGTTTATTTCAGCACGCTCTTTCTTTCCTCCTTCTTTAGAACAAAAAGTGGGGATGGGCGGGGAGGAGGAGGAGGAGCATAAATATAGAGTGAGAGAAAGAAAGAGGGAGTAATGCAATAGCGGAGTGGTGTGCTTTTTGGATCCGCACAGACATGGGTTCATTTATCAAAGAGTATATAAAAGAGGGCCATATTCAACATATTTTTGTTTGTGTTGTTACTTTAACAAAAACCCTTCTAAAAGCGCATACACATCCTACTATATTATACTTACTATTACTGCTACTTATACATAAACTTACAAGCATGATGTTTTTCTCGAACCGCGTTTCATCTTCAACCGACAAGTCCATGTGCTCGCCTTCGCCTTCTTCATTGTTGTTGTCGTCGATCACAGCTGGAGCTACCACTGATCGAGCTACTGCCACCAGCAAGAAGAGCCGATCTGCTCGCATTTATCAACGTATCTTTTCGCGAAACGGCAATTCCAGCGCGCGCCGCAGTATCGAAACAACAACGCCATGCTTATCGACGTCGACTTCTGCTTCATCATTCCGTTCCAGCTTCTCCATCAGCAAAAAAATGTCGTCGGAAACACAAGCGTCCAAAACAAGCGAATTCGAGTCGCTTATTGTTGATCATCCATCGCGTACCGTCCGAGTCAGCCTCACACCAACCTGTGCTGCTTAGATTTCTTACTGTTTCTTTCTTCTATCACACACTCACACTCTCTCCCTTAATCAACAACAAAAGCAATATTTATACATTGTGTGCCTCTGCTATATTCCTTCATCCTGGTTCGATGGGGTCTCTCTTCTCTGCTCAGATTTTACTACTAGTTTTACACACATCAAAAATTCTCTTTTCACATAATCCTTTTCTTCTATCTTTCTCTCCTAACTTTTACTTACCATACACGCATTTTGCCATATACATATATTACACATGCCTTACTACTATCACCCTAACTTTCTATATTGAATCCCCCCTTTTCCTTAAAGCCC
The DNA here is from genome assembly GCF_025766255.1 of Zychaea mexicana. Classification (NCBI taxonomy): domain Eukaryota; kingdom Fungi; phylum Mucoromycota; class Mucoromycetes; order Mucorales; family Lichtheimiaceae; genus Zychaea; species Zychaea mexicana. Next base: position 206,332 of record NW_026516732.1, on the reverse strand, counting down.
TCGCATTTTACTATTACTACATTACTACTACACATCATACACAAAGAATTAAGCACTAAATAGCTCCCGCTCTACTATAGATTCCTTTGTATAAATCTATTTTTCACTATATGGACACTCCTATACAAACATAAAAAGAGCACAGCCTCGCATCCAGCTTTTTTGCAATATTTTCTTTTTGGTCAACAAACACTTGTTTTGATATGAAATATTGTAAGATTAAGCTATGATAGCTAGAAAGCGAGGCATCGCTATGTAACAACAGTGTGTTAGGTAATGCAACCTGAGGATCCAGGGGGTGTACATTTGCGTATACCTTGCTGTATGAGTTGCATGCTTTTCTACTTCTTAAAGGATTCAATATAAGGGATGCAAAAATTCATTATCCAAAACAGCTTAGAGACTGGGCGCATAATAATCAATGTCTATCTCATTCACGCTTCACAATCAATATATGCTTTGTTTTTTCACCGAAAAAAGGCTGGATACTAAAGTCTATCGCTGCTGTAAAACGATAGTTGGTGCAAAAGCCATCTGCTGCATCCTACAGCCTCTGTTCTCATCCACAGCGAGTTCGCCGGCCTGTTTCGACACTAAAGAACCGAATTAACCCGGTCAAAGATATGAAAAACCAGCCTTAATACACAGTAGCCAGGAAACCATGCTTTGGTTATTAAGCATTTTAGACACATGATTGGATGGGCCCCCGTTTGGCGTCGTCGTCACGCGAGTTTTCAAAATCCCGCACTAAGCTTTCTGCAAGCGCCGCAAGCGTACGCTTTCTCTATCCCTTTGCCTTCATATAATTTTTTCCCTTTTTCTTTAACCTTACCAAAACTCGTCAATTAATTTTGCTGGAATGAGTGAAGAAGGCGTCGATTATTACGATTCCAGACCAGATCGGGACGAGGAAGAAGAAAATTCGGAAGAAGAAGGTGAACCTACTTATGGTCGCCGAAATTCAGACGATGACGAAGACGAAGAAGAAGAGGAAGACGACGAAGAAGAAGCACGACAGGTTGGCTTGCTTTCCCTTTCTCTTTCATACTATCTATGTGCCAAAGCTGATAAAGGGTCTCCAATTTGTAAAACGTTTCCCTCTGAACCATTGTTAACTTTATTTGACGGGGTGACGATTTAATCATACGTAGATTGCAGAAGGATTCATTGTCGACGATGAAGATGAAGAAGATCACGATTCTGATGCTGAACAACAAAAAGTCGCTCGACGAAGAAAGAGAAAGAAGATCGAAGATTGTAACGTGTTATATTTTCTCTTTTGAACAAATTGGCAACGATTCCTCCGTTCCCCTTTCGCTTTTTCCGTTACCCTTTACCGAAGCAACAAAAGTTACTAATCGAGCGACTCTTGATCAAATTCATTAGTTGAAGAAGAGTTGGATGAAGAAGATTTGGACCTATTGGAAGAAAATACGGGTCTGAAATTGTCTCGAGAGGTATATATGCAGATGGCATTACGAAAATACAGAGAGTTCAATTGTTAATCATTGTTATAACAACAATCATTGTAGCCCAAGCTGAAGCGTTTGAAACGAGGCCGTCAAGAGGAACCTGAACATTCAGAAACAGCGGCAGATAAGTTTTTTTCTGACGAAGAACTTTACGAAGAAGCTCAGGACGAACAACAAGTCGAAGAAGATCAGTATGCAACACAATATCGACGTCGACAAGTCTACGATGACATGGACGACTTTATCGCCGAAGAAGATGATGAAGAGGGTCTTGTAGATGATCGAGCTGATCTGTATAACCGTGAAGCACCTCGGCGAGGTGCCGCTAAAGATATGATGGATATTTTGCCAGAAGGGTTAAGTGAAGAGTAAGTTGATTTTCTATATTTTTATCACTTGTGCTAAAAAACGCGAAACGGGATGAGTTTGGCAGTTGATTATTTGATTTGAGTAACATTGACTCATATACGCGTATAACCCCATGTAGTGTTCTTGCTGATATGTATGATATCTTTGGTGACGGCGCTGATTATGAGTGGGCTCTCGAAGAAGAGGTAATGGTTGACGCGATAAATACCGGTTATTTGACATAGAAAGAATTAAAAGTATTAATGCTGCTACCACATAGCCGGCCGAATACGAGGAAGAGCAATTGGAACCAAAGCTGGCCGACGTATTTGAACCAAGTGAACTTAAAGCTCGTATGCTTACAGAGGAAGATGAGGAAGTGCGGATGCGTGATATTCCCGAGCGTATGCAGGTGCGTTATGCCGGTACACGCAAGACATTCGATATCCCACCTAGCGATGAAGAAATTCAGGTTGAAGGCACATGGGTTGCACGAGAACTGGCGAGCGTGAAAAACATTGACCAGCCTACCGAACATTTCCTAAACGCGGTCAAGCACGTCGTTTCTTTTATCTCACGCGAGTATCTCGAAGTTCCTTACATATCTGACCACCGACGCGACTATTTCACCGAAGTTGACCCTGATGGTGTAACGACCGAGCTTTTGACGCACGACGATCTGTGGAAGATTTACGATCTCGACTTTAAATACACCAGCTTCGCCAACCGTAAAGCTGGCTTACGCGAATACCTATCAAAATGTTCCATTTACGATGAATATGTGAGCAATTTGGTCGATAAGGCGGAAAAGATCGAAGAATTGAACGATATCTCGGATTACGTGAACCTCAGATTTGCCGATAATGTCAACTCATTGCAAAAGCAGACTAAGGGTCCTAAGCGACCTGCAAACAAATCGTTGTACGAAATCAGCTTACGGAACAAAGTCTCAGAGTTCCTACCAGTAAGTATGATGATCTGGCCTGTATTTGGATGTCGGTTTTACAAGTGAGAGTGTGCGCGTGTGAATGATAGATAGTGTGAAAAGACGGCCGGAAGTAAGAAAGAGGTACTGATATGTTTTCGGTATCGTTGTTAGCGTTTTGGTATCACAGCAGCGCAGTACGGTGCCAACTATCTTGAAAGAAGTCGTCGATACTACCCAGAAGATGCATTAGTTAGTCCAGAAGAGGAGGCAGCAACGTTTGTTAGCACTAGCTTCAGCGATTCAGGACGCGTTTTAAGAGGTTAGTACTACGATACAGAGAGGGGAAGAAGAAGTGCATTGCAGCCATTTACTAATATACCATGGTATCATACAGCTGCCCGCAGTGTGCTGAGTCAGGACATTGCGCATGATCCGCAGGTCCGAAAAGCAATGCGACGCGACTGGGAAGCAAGAGCAGTTGTTAGTGTCAAGCCAACTGACAAGGGCTTCGATCAAATTGACGATCTTCATCCTATGCATCCATTTAAATACGTCCATGACAAACCAATTTCGAGCTTTACAAACGGCGAATATTTATTACTCATGAAGGGAGAGGAAGACGGTTTACTGTCGGTCCATGTCAATATTGCAAACTACGATGGATGGTTTAACCAAATTGCAGAATATTACATGTCGGATGGATACAGTGACTCGGCACAACAATGGAACCAACAACGACAAGACGTCCTGCAAATGGCATTATCGGAGCATCTGATTCCGATTATGGAGAAATATAGCCGTGAAAAGTTACGCATCGAAGCCCAAGAGGCCGTCTGTGATGCCAGTTATCAATCGCTCATGTCCAAAGTCAACGTGGGTGCGTTCCGTGGTCCCGATGCTGATCGGTACAAGAACGGTATTCCGCGTGTTATTGCGGTTTCCTCTGGCAACGGCGAGCGAAATGACCCTGTTGTGGCAGTATTCGTCAACCATCGAGGCCGACTTGCTGACAGACTTGAAGTACCGACTTTACGAGACGAAAAATACTGGAAACAGATGGTGGAATTTGTTTCGTCGAAGAAGCCAAACGTCATCGGCGTCGCTGGCTTTACTGCACAAACTCGTCACGTCTATAAGAGCATGCAAACTTTGCTCAACGATATCAACAACACAGATTCCAGCGTTCCGACGATCGATTTATTGGCTGTCGACGACGAAGCCTCACGTTTATATAAAAACTCCAAGCGGGCACGAGATGAATTTGGCGAGTTTTCCGAAGTCACGCGCTACTGCATCAGTCTGGCGCGCCGATTGCAATGCCCCATCCTCGAATATACCGGTTTGGACCGCGATCTTTTAGCCCTGCGACACCATGATCTGCAAAACCTTGTGCCAGAAGAGATGTTGCTGGCGTCTTTGGAACGTGCCTTGATCAATGTGGTGAACGATTTGGGTATCGACATTAATGCAACTGCAAGTTCTCCCTATCTTGCCACAGCATTAAAGTATGTCTGTGGTCTTGGTCCTCGAAAGGCCCAGAGCATATTACAAAAGATCGATGCAAAGGTAAGAGGATCACCTTCATACATGTTGTATACACAGGGTAGAGAGAGATAAGAGATACTAACCTTAAAAATGATGTATACAGGGCGAGCTAGAGAGCCGGTCTGCTCTGGTAACACGAGGCATGACACCCGCCATTACCTTTATGAATTGTGCCAGCTATTTACGGATACGAAACGTCGATGATGCCGATATATTAGACGACACGCGAATCCATCCCCAAGAATACGATTTGGCGAGAAAAATGGCTGGCGATGCACTAGAAATCGACGAAGACGAAATGGACGACTATGAAACCAAAGTCATGATTGTCAGACGCGTTGTCAAAGAATACCCCAACAAGTTGAATGATCTGATTTTGGATGATTACGCAGTGGTTTTAAGAACACAATACAATGCACCCAAACGACAGATTTTGGAGCACATCAAGCTCGAACTGCAAGGTCCCTACCATGACCGACGACAGAAATACACGCGACCTACAATGGATGAAACGTTTAGAATGGTTTCTGGCGAAACCCGCGATACGCTTCGGGAAGGATTTATCCTACCGGTTAAGATTCACTCTCTTCGAGGAAAAATGGCAATTTGTCAGCTGGATTCAGGCTTAGACGGATACATCTACATTGACCAAGCATCCGATAATCGCATCATGAGCGTAGCTGATGTTTTGGAGCATGGATCCACAATAAATGCCAAAGTACTAGGTATCGACAGAGACAAGTTTGCCGTTACCTTATCCTCCAAAGCATCTGATACAAAGCCCAACTCTGATCTCTCATTACGACGACAACCGAACGACCACTACTATGATTCACAAGCAGAAGCGCGAGAAATCGAACGACGACGTGCAATGCGCAAAAAGCGGACCAAGACGCAACGTGTCATCAACCATCCGTTATTCCACCAGTTCAATTATATGGAGGCTGAAGAATATCTTGCTTCCCGCCAGCGCGGCGACCTTGTTATCAGACCATCATCTCGGGGTCCCGAACATATCGCTATCACTTGGAAGGTGGATGAAGGTGTCTATCAACACATTGATGTTGTGGAGATGCGCAAGGACGCGTCCGTGTTTGCACCAGTGCAGTACAAGATTGGCGAACACATTTTTGACGATTTAGATCAGCTAATTGTCACCTATGTCGAAGCTATCGCTGCCAAGGCAGAAGAACTTATTGCACATCCAAAATATCGACCTGGCGGTGCTACTGCGCTCAGTATGTTTTTGGTCTATATAATCTAATTGCTAAACCCGTGTATATCAGCCATAATTCCTCACATTGTATTGTTCTGTTAGAATCACATTTATCGTCGCTTACAATGGCAAACCCAAGGATTTCAGCGTACGGCTTCTGTCTTTCTGACCGTCCGGGATACTTTGAACTTGGGTTCAAGCTAAACGCCAAATCACCTGCTGCACAATGGGTATGTGTAAAGCTCACTTTGTCTTATGACCCACCATCTCTCTAAAAGAAAAATGACATTGATACAAAATGCTTTTGACGTTCGTTGTAGGCTATCAAGTTACTGCCTGATGGTTATCGTCTTCGGGACACATCATACCCTGTGGTAGCTGATCTCATTAACGGCTTCAAGCGGATACAAGCCAACGAAGCACAACAACGCCGACCTCGACATGGTCACAATCATGGTGCTCATGGCTACCATGGTCAACGACCACCAAGACATTAGTATTAGCAGTGCGCTTTACCTAACAAAAGACAGTCCCAAAAAAAAGTAGTGTAAGAGAAGACAGTGACATACAATATCGACAAGAAAAACATCTTAATACACACGCAGTTTGCTCTTTGCTTTGTTTTTATATTAATTAATTGTGATTTGAAAAATAAAAGGGGTTGGCTTGTCTATCTACAATAATAGGAATGATTATATATAAATTATGATATGGCGGGCGGACCGCGGTAGTAGGTGGGATGAGGAAGGAAAGGGAGCTAGGATTTACAATTGTTGGAAGTAAGTATGCCGTTTCTCGGATCTATGCTGTCGGTCTTTTGAGCAAAAGATACGACCGTCTGACATGTAATAAACGTCGGTGATCAGGCACTGGCACATGTAGCAAGTAAAACAGTTGGGATGGAAGCGCCAGCCTTCTGCCGTTTGTGCACACCGGCCTTCAACCGGATCGTCACATCCTTTGCATAAGGAGTTATTCATTTTGTGATAATCGCGTCTACAATAAGGTGCATTCTTGTACACATAGAACCTGTTGTTTGGGAATGCACAGTGACATTCCTGACGTAGGATAGATGTGGATGTACTTGTTAGCAAATGAATTTAGTTTTGAGAGTAGCACAAGACAAAAAGCTTACATGGCACTGGAAACAATGTTTATGCCATTTTCCTTTGAGTTTGCCATCAGCAGCCGATACAGCTTCTTTTTCTACTGCTCGTCCGCACGCTCGGCATTTGGGCAAGTACAGCAGATTGAAATCAGGCCTGCAGAAGATCTTGCCTTTACGTTCGACCAAACCAGTCATTTTTGGATCCACGGGCTTGTTGCAGTGCGAGCATCGGATATGTTCTGGATGATAATAGCGGCCCAAAGCACGGGTCGGTCGGACATGGGGTGCGATCGGCTGATGGCAAGCGGCGCATGCAGGTCTTTGTTGAACCATCATGGTATAGTCAATGTCGCAGTATACGCGGCCTTGATATTCGAGAGGCGGACGATGCGGATCCAGCCGGTTACGACAAGTGAAGCATGAGTAACATTGTGGGTGATACAGCTGTTGTTCGATTTTATTTCGAGAGACAGTTTATGTAAGCAACTGATGGCTGATGATTATTGTCTAAAAAGCTGGTAAGAACTTACATCATCTCCTACTGGAACAGAACTTTCTTTTACAACATCTCTATGGCAGCGAGCACACCGGCGTGTGTATAGGTCGTTTGTCGCGCGAGGTGTCACTGGCGATGTTTCGTCACTGGATGTCGATCGTGATGGTGACTGATGAGAAGGGTGCTTGCCAATATTACTGGTATGATCGATTTTGGTCAAAGTGGGCGGTGCGGGCGATGTACTGTTTTTACGGCTATAATGCGCAAATGGTGGTGTAAAGTCGAACACGGGCGAGATCACGTCATCGTCCTCAGGAAGCCAAGTTCTGGAGCCCAGGGGGACAAATTCGGTCAGCATAAAGTAGCGTTAATTGAAAGAGAAAAGGGGACTTACTTTTCTTGAAAAGCTGGTCTACCAAATGACATCTAATAAACGGATATTTCCTGGCTTATTAGCGTATTTGCTATCACACACATGTGGTAATTAGCTGTCACGCTACAAACCTTCCTCTCGCGCTGCTCGGGCGACGTAGGCGACATGGTCGTGATAGCATGATCATAGGCATGCGGATGAACGTGGCTATTGTTATGCTGATGATGTTGATGCTGAGGTGGTGCCGTTTTTTTGCTGCCGAGTGCTGCATTCTTTATTGTGTCTTTTGCCTTGCCTGTCCAAAAGTGGAAATTGAACTTGGAGCCTGTAGCCATGTTAAAACCGGTTGTTATTAATTGGCATCATCATCATCCCACCACCAATATTTCTTCCATACCACTGGTGGGTGACCCGCTATCAATGCTCTTGTTGGAAGTTTTACGGGGGCGCTGAATCGTCGCTGGAGCTTTGTGATAGTACAAGTGATATAGCAATAGTAGCATGGTGATAGGAGAGAGAGATGAATGTGAGTCAGTGCAGTAGAGCAATCGTTTCTAAGAATATCTCAAATGTTTCACAGCGTATGTAACATACAAGTGTCCACAGCAAGAGGGGGCATTGCAGGCATTGGCGGGGGAGCAGATTGGCAAACATGATCTGCCAACTCTCGTACGTGAACGGGTCTACCGCAATCGCTGCATGTTACGGTGGGCAATAATTTGGAAATGCGTGAATCCGCCATTTCAAAATAAGAATTAAATATAAAGTTATGGGTACACACACAAGAACACACACACACACACACGAACGCAGCAATAGAAGGTATTGTATGCAAGTAACAAGAAGGAGGGAAAACGAGAAAAGAGAGAAAAAGAGCAAGAGTGCAAAGTACGACCAGAACAATTAATGAAACATTAAAAAAATGATAATTGGTGAGAGTTACACGGACCAAAGTTAGTGCCAGAGCAGTACACAGGATGCCCGTTCTTGTATAACTCGACTAGAGACCACTTGTTCTTACTTGCTGTGATGCTTACATGCACAACGATGTTTCTATCTGGCGCGTATCATAGAACAAACTTAAAAGAGGGCTCGTCTTGATCAAATTGCATTCGATTGTTTCACCATAGCAGTACCTGAAAACAATGCAGCAGCTTTTTCTGTATTTTCTATCAACGAGCTTAAGAGGTTTTCTTTGGGTTCGAAACACCATTATTTAGTAATACGTAAACGCGAAGCGATCTCCTTCGTGTTACGACTGTGTAACCCTGGATTTTAAACTAACGTCATACCACTTTTGGCGCGCCGTTCTCTCAGTGGATCCTTGCTTCAGCAACAAGCTGTATCCTATTTATGGCGGCCGGGAAGATATCCTACGTGATTAAAACAAGAATTGTGATATTTGACAGCAGTATTCGAGGGTAGTTGAATTTGCAATACGTATGGCCATTTTATATCCCTATGACACGCCAAAGTGCGGCGTGAAATATCAGGAGGAAAAACGGATTCATGATGCTATTCTGATATAATTTAATAAGCTTAGCTTATTTGCTCTAAGGAAATAAAGGCATTGGTTGGTAATGATATCATAGTAGACATCCTTTTAACGTAGTAGTAGTAATGGTAGTGGTTTTGCTATGAACAGTAAACGTTTTCCCTCATTCTTTAAGTAAATTCGTGCCTCGAATGATGTTCGTAGCAGAGCGGGTGCTTCGAAGGTTAGAGTTCTTACTGCTTTTCTTATTAATTAAGATGGCCTGAGCGCGACTTTTCTCTCCTTCTACTCTCCTCCTATTCTTTTATTACTTTTACCCTTCTCCACCTGCCGGTCAATGCATCATGCTGTCATTATGACACTACACATCTGACGCTATCACTCTAAGTATTTTACAAAGTACAACTCCATCTTACACTACATAATCCCTTCCTTTCCTTACAATTTCTTCAAAGCAGCGTAAAATACTACACATTTCACCATGAAAGCCTAATACTGCGCGCCCGACCCGTATATTTAGTCCCATAGTAAGAGTACGGAATGGGAGATTAATTAAAGAATGATCTTCCCCCTATTGATTTTTAAACGAAAAGGGACGGCAAGGGTCTTTGAGTATACTGTAAAAGTTTCAATTAACATGGCATACATATGCTATTCATACACTATAAGTGTGCTTTTCTACATCTTTTACCAAAGAAAAAGTGATAAAAGCTTACTTGAGCGCGTGCAATATATAATCTGTTCCAGAAACTTGAAAATCATGCTGGACCATTGCCATACCGCCTTCAGACTCTTCTTATGACTTTCGTTGCTGGGCCTAATAATGATGTAGTGTGTTTTGCGATTAAAAGGGGCTAATAACAATTAGTAACAAAGCAGTGAGAAATTGGGGATGAAGAAAAATTGATTTGATGATAAAGGAAGGTCGACTGATATGCATCACTTATATAGACATGTAAGCTATCACGGTTTCTCTTTTTTGGAGTCATTGCTGCATAAGGCAGTACTCCTATAATCCATGTTACATTCGAGAGAGAAGCAAGAAAAGAAGTCGTCTTGACGTTACACTGACGTCTGTAAGCACCTTTCTTTGCTACCATTACGCTCTTTGTATAACCGTAAAAGTTGTTGTTGTTGTTGTTTTCGGTGACATTACAATAAGGATAAATAATAGCCAGAACTCTAAACATCTGTGTGTTCGCAGTCCCGTCATCCAGCAAACTCGGGGCGCACAAACCAAGAGTCCGTATAAGACGTGTCAGTGCCACAGCAAAAGCGTAGCAAATTTAAAACTTACTATTTCTTTAATGTGCTCGCACTAACTAGTTATTATAAGGTAGAGGCAACAAGCAAACAGTGCGTTCAAGGGCACTCTCTACTAGAGCAAAATGTCGCGTTGTTCTCGAACACTTGCATTTATTCATTTGCTTCCCCTTTCTACGATACTAGCATTATACTAAATGTATGGTAAATATTGATCCAGATTAACCACAGAAACACAGCTTTTAATAGATTCCCCATGTTAATTTCTGTACTGAGGCACTCAACGAGACAGTGTCCTCTTTGCCAGCTGACGACCAATCAGACGGGTGCCATGCCAAACCAAAGGGGCGCGTGCTCTATATTAGGAAACTACTTTGTGGTATATGCACGACAAAGTACTTGTGCGCTGTAAAGTTCATCCGCCGCTGCTTCCGACGAACGACCCACTGCATGGTTGCAGCGTTGAAAAAAAAGTCATAGTTTTACTTGCGTACCATCGATCAATTTTTCATGATACAGTACACGAGACCTCTATGGGATGACAGCTTCGTTTACTATTTTTAGCGTGCGTAATAATAATGTGTATTAATGATATGTAAAGAAAGCGAATGCTAGTCAAGAGGTAGGATCGTTTGTGGCAATTGGTTTCCGTATACAGGGGACGAAACCTCTCAAATAGTACTTGTAACGTGTGTGTGCAACCTTCAATTTTGCACAGTTTGTTGTTACTGGCTCTATTGCACGCTTACTGTTACTGATTTAAACAAATTGGAAACCTGGAAAGTATGAGGATGAGCGTGGGATTAGCCTTTCCATGATACAACATTCGATCGTTTGCGGTTTTGTGATCTGCTATAATCAGGAGAGCTGTATGTCCATGTACACGTGGATGAAAAGGTGTTTATTTTTTTTTTGGGGGGGGGAGGTGTTAGTGTACCTGTATGAAACATGCAAAATTTACATCATAAGTGGCGCTGGATGAGGACTTTATCTTTGGGATGATGATCGGCTTTAGAATAAAAATAACAATGAAGTAAGTTGCAACTTGTCAGTGCATTTGCATTCCATTGTCAGCAGCAGCAGCAGCGGCAGCAGGAATCGGCGGAGCAACTGTTGTTATGACAATACGACATATATCGGTAGTGAAAAAGATTAATCAATCCGCATATGCTTTCTAAACACTCCCTTTGAAATTTTCATTGTTCGATGATAGATCGCTAGTTACAACCGACTCGAGAGAACAGGATAGAACCAAGAAGGAGCTAGATGTAAATAACATTCTAGTTCTTGTTACCCGCCACCAGTAGTGCATGAGGTGACTACGACTGAGAATTTTTTCCTTTGTATTTAACATACACCTTCATACAGACGATATATCTAATGTACAGCGTCATGACTCTTTGCTGCGGTAGGTGAGCGAGCTGCGCGGATTTGTCGTTTAGTTTTGCGTGGAATTATGATGGCTACGTACATACGATTTCCAGATTTGAATGAATCCGTTGTGTTCGATTACGGCAGAGAACATTTATATCATTTTTCATCAAAAATAGCAATCTGCTCGCTATTATTATAGATGTGCTTCCTAGCTAAAGATAATTGTATTTTTTACGTGGGCGTCGTCGTTCTTCAGCAGACAGCAGCTGTAAGTAGAACATATGCTTTCATCATGCACAAAAACATAAGCATGGCTTTTTCAACCTTGTACGCTTGATGTATACTATAACGATAAAGCACAGGCTGTTGATTGAACTAAAATAAATGTAGCTCAGACATCTCACCCGTGACAAGACTACTTTATTTGGAATGCAGCAGATGGGAAGCTCCAAACACACAAGCAAAGAAGCATTAGAAGAAAAACAAGCACCCTTTTACTCTTGGCACTAGTCTTACCGATAAATCATACACCAAAATTCAAAAGGAAAGATAATGATTATGTACATGAATAAAGTTTACCACGTTGTTGAATTGCCGTAGTAGTTTGAGCGATGCTCATTTAAGGGGGGAAAGAGAGAGAGAAAGAGAGAAAGTGTGTGTGTGTGTGTTTGTGGAAAGGGTTGATACTCTACTACGTTGCCCTAATGGACAGACAAGATGTGCCAGATATATGCATATTTTATTTGCTGTTGTTGTTGTTATGTTATGTTTGGTACCATCATCTTGATCTTTATTGTTTATCGTAAGCTTGCCAAGTGATGAAAAGTTGGTCAACAGAGCAACAACAACGACAGTGGTCATGATAAATGTATACAAAAATACAGCGTGTTGAAATATGCAGTCCAGGATAATTCTTGCTGTAGAAATCTGTGCCCATTTCATACATGGACCATGGGTTTTGTGCTACATGGCCATAACCATGTGCAAAAAGCATGCCTGAGTGTTATTTACTGAGTATGTACGCTCGAAACAAACAAGGTGCCATGGCAACAAAAGGTATCATACGTACCATAGCAACACAAACAAATCATTCTATCACTATAGCGACGAATTAGTTAATTACGGATTGGTAGTAGAATCGTATATTATTAGCACATTTGTCAAGAGAATCCTCGTAGATGAAGGTAGCAGTAGCTGTTGTTTCTCATTAATGAAAATGCACACCCCTTCCTCCCCACCCGCAACACCCCCCATCCTCCTATTTCATACATGACAATATGCGGCGGTTGTGTAAAAATATGCAATTGGAGTAGACCGTGTGATGTGATGAGATTACATATGTACCTTTTGAATCAACCCGCGCTCTTTCGTTGAAAAAAATGTGCATGAAACGCCTTTTTTTTACATCGATCCTCTCTCCCTCTCACACTTGCAAATGTGTATGTGTGGCTCGTCTACCACGGCTTTTGATCCCCCCTGGAGAAAAAGAAGATTACGGGTTGATGAAGATATGGAAAGAAGGTTATATCATACAACGAATGACGGTGATGACCGATGGCGATGATGATGCACAGGTACCTTTTGTACCACAGTGACGTGAACAATTTTGCGTTCGGATTTCATTTTGATTCTTTACCCACTGACGACGAAAGGCGTGAGTGAGTGTGTGCGTTCATTATTGAGAAACCTTTTTTTTTTCATTACATACTCCCCTTTTTTCCTTTTACTTCTGTAAAAAAAAAAAACCTACTGCCATCGGCCGCGTTCACTTCCGAACAGCAGTACCCCACTCTTCTTTTTCTTTCTCTTCTCTTTTCTTTTTCAACCCTCTTTTCTTTTCTTTACAACACACACCTATCTTTTCTTTGGTCTAACAGGAGCTATCGCAAGAACGTAAAAAATTTAGATAATTAGCCAAATCAGCATCGTCCTTTGTTACCACCACCGATTGCCATTGTCCCCCTCCTTCCTTCAAATTTAACGAAACCCTTTCTTCTCTACTTCCTTTTCTCCATTAAACCTCAAAAACTCTTGCATCAGTAGAGGAATTCTCAAAATTAAAAGAGTCATCTCTGTCGACACGCGGACCACCTCGTAAACGAACAGACGAACTTGGGGAACACAAAAAGCGTATATCCTTCTCTGTCCTTAACCCCCCCCCCCACCCCTTGAGGCTCTTTTCTTCTTCTCTTCTGTTATAATTACTATCACTATTATACCCTTTTCTCCTTTACTCTTTTTTCCTTCGTATTAAACTCGGCAAGTTCTTCGGTTCCACGATTCAAGGCGCTATAAAACTTACCAAAAGAGAAGAGGAAAAAGAAACGTGAGTCAAGTTGCACCGTAACCATCATCATTATAGTGAAAGAGAGCTATGTAATGCATGTATGCTTTCTTTTCACATGGATATACCTCTAATCGAAGTAACAAACAAAAACAAATGTCACATGTAGCACACTTGATTTTCATGTCATCGTCGACGTTAACGGGCCCATACATTGCCGAGTCGTGGATACATATGCAACAACAGGGACATGGGTTGCAAAGCAGAAAACAGGACAATCAGACTAAAATGTTAGGTGAAGGAGGAGGACGCTTTACCAAATCCACTGCCAGTTCCAGGTCACGCGCTTCCATCACTGCTACCACCACAACAACAACTGCCGCTCAGCAGGGCGGCGGCAATAATGCATCGTTGACGGCCACAGGACCCGCGACAGCAACAACAACAACAACAACTGACGATCACCATTCTCAGCATAATAACAATAACCACCATCCACAGCTTGGAACGCGCAAAAGCATCAAAGAGTTAATGCAGCAGTTTCAGGACGAAGATAACGGGCTCACTCGTAACGGCATTTATGAAGCATTTGCACAAGTCGAAAACGAGCAACCACCGCCGGCGCCGGCGACAGCAGCAACGAGACGCAAGAGCACAGCTCCATCCCAATCATCTTTTGAAACAACTGTTCGCCTCCGCAGGAAATCAACGCGCAATGATGAACCAGTTGTTGTAATGGCTAACCGAACGAGAGGAGGGGCCATAACATCATCATCTAATAATAATAACAGCAATCACAATCATAATACCACTACTACCGCTACTGCTAATGCCACGGGAACACCAGCAAGCAAAGTACACGCCACCGCATCACCTCGCGTGCGTGCACTGAGCACAAAGAAATCCAGCGATAGCGTCCGATCCTCCGGTGCAGGCACGACACGAAGGCGTCAGTCGTCCGTGATGCGACGACCCAGTGACACAGACGATGATGAAAAGACTAGAAAGCAAGGGGCTGTCAAAACATTGGAATCGGAAAGGGAACCCGGCAACGCTTTTCGGTTAGCCGATGCGCTTCGCGATACCCTCGTTGTGGAACGCAAACTTGCGCGTCAGGAACTCGGCCTTGGTTCCGAAAAAGCGTCACATGCCAACCTAAAGTCACCAACAACAACAACAACAGCAGCAGCTACCAGCAGAGCATCCAATGTGCGTCGTGCCTCATCGAAACCCAACCTCGTGGAACAACGTCGCAAGTCGTCTGCTGCACCTCCTTCATCATCGACATCGCCCGATGAACAAGCAACATCAGGCGCACGTTCACGCGCCGAACTGATTAGCGATGTTAAGCGGAGATTAAGTTTGGGCAAGGAGAAAATGCGCGATTTGGAAAAGACGTGTCAACAACAACCACAACAAAATAAGACTACGACCGCAAGGGAACCACGACGCAGAACTTTATCCAGTGGATCAATTTTACGAACCGGAGCAAAAGAAGATTATCGACGACGGAAGTCGACTGCTGGTCCATCTACCACTGCAGCAGCAGGAGGAGCTGGAGAAAACAGTTACATGAAGCCAACCATCGCAGACAGGCGACGTCGTTCTACAACCAATGTTTCGCAGCAAAGCAGCCACCAGCAGGAGGAAAAGGAGGAGTCGTTGGTGATGTTGGCGACCAAACGACGATCGGCACTTGCATCCAGAGCCAGCAAGGACGCACAAGCCGGCAGCCGTGCGAGCAGCACCAGCTCGGGTCAGGGGACACCTGGATCGGGGGATGATAATGAATCTTCTTCTGCTGTTGCTGCTGCTGCTGCTGCTGCACGCAAATCATCACTCTCCACACGTCGCCGAATGAGCCGAGGATCGATTCATGGTAACTCTGCTGGCGAAACAAATGCTTCCACACGCACAAGAAAGAAATCTATCGTCGCCATGGACGATTCCTCAATCAATATGCGACGTCAGCGAAGGCTTTCGCGGACAGAGAGTCTACAAGCAGGTGTGCCCACCTCACCCTCCCTCAACGCAGCCAAAGAATGGCGAAAGAAGAATCAGGATCTATCGACAATGACAGTGGGTCGACAAGCAAAGAACGGTTCCACTACTACCAGAAAGCGTGGCAAGGTAAGTCATTTCTTCTATACGACAGCTGGTTTATCAAAAGTAAGCATGGTGTAAAACTCACTGTTTGAATAGACATTGCCAGGTAGTCTCGCAGAACCGCCGCTCGTACAATCTATCAATTTACCACCCATGAAGGTCGAACCGATCCGAGTGAATATTCCCACAAAACAACAACAACTTCAACATCAACAACAGCATCAACGATCTGCGTCGCCCACTCGCATCCCCAAACCCTCACGATCATCCGCCCTTGCTGCCACACCCAACACCGCTAGTGGAACCAGCAGCGAAGAAGAGTCTCTCTCAACGACAACGACGGCCAACAAAGCCGCATCATCAACAGCAGGAGGGACTGCCACCACCATTACCACTACGCGAACGAAAAAGAGTAATCCATTGGCAGCAATGAATATGGACCGCCGAGCATCGCTCAAAACACCACGCATCACTCCTGCATCTCCACGCGATAATATGAGTGGTGGCATCTCATCAGCAACTGCCTCGCCCCGAACGCGGCCGATCCATACCCGACGACCCAGCGCTACCAGCGTACGCAAGCTGTCATTGTCCATTGTAAATAATAAAAGCGGACTTTACGGCAGTGGTGGCGAAGACGTGTCGCCTTCCATCGGCCCCGTTCCATCACGAACACGGAAAATAAGTACCAGCAGTGTGGGGGCACCGCCGACCAGCCGTATGTATGGGGCCAGCACCAACAACAGTCGAAAGAATTCCATTGCTTCTGCTACCGAACATGAGTCGTTGGTAGACAAAGAAGTTAGCATCCGTAAGTGTATCTACTTTGAGTACTGAATGACTGCGGGAGGCGGGAAAGGCAATGATTTGAGGAGACGCGGTATTCATCTATGGCTATTGTATAGAACGACATCGTGCAATGAGTCTGCAAGAACGGCTTCAGGCCATGGTTCGACAACACACGGAACACACGCCGATCAAAGACAATTATACCACTGATATGCAGTATCCCTTCATGCGCGACCGACGTGCGCGACGCAGCCAAACCTATGAGATGGATGGCGGTATGCTTGGAGGAGCTGCTGGTGTGGTTGCAGATGATGAAAGCGGTGGTAACGGTGGTGGTGGCACGTTACGTTCGCCAAACAGAATTAGCGACTCACTCTTGTGGGAAAAGGAAATGGCAGAAATTGCAGCAGCCGGCATCCGTGGGCCCAAGAGTCCAACGACAGCCATCAAATACTTTTCTGCTTATCTGTCGCTCTATGAACGCAACGAGATCCAAGAGTATGGCCAAATTTATTTCGTGGGCCATCAGGCACAAAAACATCCAGCCACTCCCGATCAACCTACGTGCAACTATGGTTATGATGACGAGCGAGGCGACTACAACATCATTGTCAAGGATCATTTGGCTTATCGGTACGAAGTAATCGATGTCCTGGGTCGTGGATCGTTTGGTCAGGTTGTCAAGTGTTTTGACCACAAGACCGGTATGACTGTCGCCATCAAGCTGATCAGAAACAAAAAACGATTTCATGCACAAGCACAAACTGAAGTCAAAATCTTAAAGGACCTTGTCGACTGGGTAAGCGTCGTTTAACTACTCACTACCTATTAGGATAAGATGAGCTGTGATCTGCTTATACTAAGTATATATATATATATATATATTATATGAATTACAGGATCCACAAGACCAACACCATAATGTCCGGATGACTGACTACTTTGTCTTCCGTAATCATTTATGCATTGCATGCGAATGTCTAAGCATCAATCTCTATGAATTTATAAAGAACAATAACTACAGAGGTGTCACCCTCAATCTCATCAAAAGGTAAATGTGTTTCCCTTTTAATCATCTCCACGTGACGCCGCTGCCTTCATTACTAACTCGATTTCTTCCCTTTTTGTACTATTCAACGAATCACTGTAGGTTTACAGTCCAATTATTGCAATCACTATGTCTGCTTTACGAGCACGGTGTAATCCACTGTGACCTAAAACCAGAGGTAAGCTTTTCATTCAAGCAGTCATCCAAGTGAATTATTGCTTCGCGACGACTAACAATCTTTTTCTTTAGAACATTCTTCTCAAACATCCGGCGAAAAGTACTATAAAGGTGATCGATTTCGGTAGTAGCTGTTTTGAAAATGATCGAGGTAACAGCAATTTTCTATTTGAAACCGACGACGATGATGCTGAGATAAAGAAGTCCTATACTAACTTGCAAAAATGTCCAGTGTACACTTATATTCAAAGCCGATTCTATCGATCACCCGAAGTCATCCTTGGCATGAACTATAATACAGCGATCGACATGTGGAGCTTAGGCTGTATCCTAGCCGAACTCTACACAGGCTTACCACTCTTCCCAGGCGAAAATGAACAAGAGCAGCTGGGTTGTATTATGGAAATCCTAGGTGTACCGAATCGATACTTGATTGAACAAAGCTCGCGAAGGAAGCTGTTTTTCGACTCGAGTGGCAATCCACGCATTATACCCAACTCAAGAGGAAAGAAACGCCGTCCAGGTACCAAGTCTCTTTCTCATGCGCTGCGTTGCCATGATGCCCAGTTTTTGGACTTTATTGAAAAGTGTCTTGACTGGGATCCTGAAAAACGAATGACCCCTGATGAGGCCTTGTGCCATGAATGGATCCTTTCACGCCATAGTAAATCAGGTCAATCACCTGTTTGGTAAGCATATTTGCCTTTCTTTTAATTTCTTTTCATCAAGTGATTAACAAGATCCTTGTATACAATTGCAAAATATAGTGCTGAACCACCAAGCACCAATGACAATGTAACAAAACACTTGGCAGTGGCACATACAGAGGAGCAAAAGGCCAAAGCAGTAATGTAAACTGATACTATGATGATGATGAAGTTCTTTTGTATACCATTTTTTCTGTTTTATTTCTTTTTTCTTTTTCTTTCATATTACAAGTTCTTTCACCCCCAACGCGAAAAACCAACAACTCTTTAATGAAATCAAGCAACACTATCATCCCCTCAAAAAGAAAAATTAAACATTCCAAGCCGGATTCGATGCAATATACTAAATGATCGGCGGGCCCGGTTCCCTCCCATGTGTAACAAGTTTTCTGTTATTGCATTGTTTGTTTATTGTGTTGCTTTGGTTGTTGTTGTATGTCAAATATGGCAGGACAATCGGGATTGGATGAGACATCAGTCATTCTTAAAAAAGCCGTTTTTTCATCGTCGTGCCGTGCGATAAACGATATACTCACTTTGAATAAATTTAGCTAGACATGTTCTTCATGATGACTCGAATGTTAAGCTCTTGTATAAGTAGGAGCATGATCATACATATTGAGATCTATCTGCAAGACGCAAACAGATGATGACTGTTGTTGGTCCCATCGCTTATAGAGCGGCAGTGCCTGATAGTTGTGTACACAATGTCCCCTAATCACAACAAGCTTCGCTCATCATTCGCTACTATATATGTATGACAGTCGTGTGATATGACAACGCTTTACAAAGCCGTTTTCTCCCGTATTGTGCGTCAAGAGACAATGAATTAAAAAAATGTGTTTCACCGCTAACTATAAACAAATAGACGACCATTTATCGTAAGACATATGCAAGAGATTTATGGTGATTATGTAGATTGGGATATACAGTCTAAGCCTTATTGTGTTGATATACATGCTGCATATATCTAGAATATGTGAGAGCGGTAATATATGTTTACTACAACCTCTTTCTTTTCTTGTTGTTCGATGAGGCACACAGTAGCCCGAATCATTATGCTGTAACACCTACATATTCGCTTCTCGCCAGTCAGCACGCACTCTGTGTGATATTTGCGAGATCAATTCTTTCCTTTTGTGACCTTTCGTAATACTCCACTAGGTACTGTATGTAATACGCAATGAAATGTAGACCGTAAGTCTCCTTATTTAGCGGCAGGTATGACATTGTTCTTTTTAAATGAGAAAAAAACAAAGTTATGCAAAGTAATACAAAAACAAGATGCTATCGTATATGTTAATGATAATGTAATATGCTATAAACCACTAAAAATGGCCTTAACGAGTCATTATCGCTAGATCAGAAATGCGGAAAAGACAATGTTTGCCTCACTAAGTCTTGATCCACAGCACAGACGGGTTCTCATCACTTGCTAGCACGCCAAGCTTCATTTAGTAGCGTTATTGTAATTTCGAGTGTCTAATAACCCGGGGCATTTGATGGGCCCGCTATCGTCATACTTGTATGCAGAGACTCTCTTCCAGGCTAAGTCACCAGAGTTACGTATGTATGCAAAATCATAAAAATGGCTCATAGCTTTAGTTTCCCAAGTTCTTACTCTCATCCAAATTGAGTTTTAATAAGCTCGAAAGGATTTGTTAAGGGAGCAAGCACTGCATCGCATAGACTTGCCATTGCGGGCGATTGATGACACTCAGGGGATGACAGAAAGACCCAAGCGAAAAGCGAGTACAGTTCCAAGTTGTGGAAAGAGTAAAATCGGCTGCGCCAGTGTAATCCTCTTTGACATGAATATGTACGCGTGCGGGTATTGCAATGGTATAGGTCTTGCTTGCAACCCTCCAGGAAGATATAACGTTTCAGGCATTCTCAGAGTCCCGTTCAAATCAAGTGGTAGGAGTTGGCAAGTATTCATCTTTTGAAATCGTAGTGATCACGATATAATAAACATATTGTTACTCGATTATCGTGCTTGGACGTGGCTCATCATATATTATTGCTTTTTTGGATGCACTCAGTACGTGACGTAAGTGATATTACTAAGTAGCCACCCCTAAAACAAATCCATTGATGATGTGCATATGAGAACACGTAGTTATATTTACGATCCGCGGAATATGTAAGCAACGAAATAGATTTCAGGTGCCACAATAATGTAATGAACGCCTACCAGTCCAAACCAATCATGTTATACGGCTTAGTTCATATGAACGTTTTGATACCCATATCGTCATGACGCGCCACACAATATTCAACCTCCTTTTTTTTACCGGAGCACCCCTCTCATATTCGTACTCTAGGCCCAAAAGAATTGCCAATACCGATGACTTTACCAAACCTTCAACTGGTTTTCAACGAGTGTGAAATACCATGCAGTTCCATTCAAAAACTATACGAAAAGGCTCAGTCGGCTTTCAAGATCAGCAATCTCCGAGATGCCGAGCAAGATTTAACTGATGCCATGGAAGCCATCACTCACGCCATGTCCATGATTTTATCTAATCGCGCCATCGTTCGTGGCATTCAAGGAAACATTGACAACGGTCTAATGGACGCATACCAGATCATTGATATGAATCCTATGTTTCCAGAAGGGTACCTGTGCGCCGGAGCATTGCTCAGTTCCGAAGGGCGCTTGACTGACGCTTTACGCATATACAAAACCGGTGTACGTAAGCTCAGCATTGACAAATCAGCAACAAAAAATAATCAAGTCGAAGCACTGCATCAACGATTAGCCGACCTACAAGTTGAGATTGATAGAAACAACGCTGGAATATTCAAAAAGTTGCCTCAGGAAGTAATTGCCAAAATTCTCAAGTGGCTATCTTACCGGGACAAATTACAATGCACAGCGGCTTGTCAAACATGGCGGAGCCATTTATACAACAACCTGACGGCAGCCATGTGGCACGAGCTTGATTTTGTCGGCGGTATAACGACAGAAAATTTGGAGCTTCAACTTGCGCGTATCGACCCGACTTACGTTCGTGAGGTCTCAATAAGTCAGAGCTGTAACGCGCTCGTATCGCGTCACGTGCTTCAGTTCTTGGCACGATGCTCCCGTATTGAAAGACTTGGTAAATTGCTACTGTTTAGTTGTTCTAGTACTGGACGTGTTCAATAAATCAGTTAGTGATACTAATGCTATGAATGCACGTGATCGATGTATGTGACTAGAGTTCCTTGTAGACATTGATGAACATAATGGAACAAGATGCGCACTCTTTCGTGCACTTGAAAGCAACCAGCACAGTCTCAAGCGGATAGTAGCACAATGCGGCCGGCCGTGGATAGTGATTGCCATTGTTAACATATGCTCGTCACTGATTACCTTGGAGTTTGATTCGACTAAATTTAGCAACATTGCGCCCAGTACCAGGGCTTTACCACAACGCGCAGGTCGGCAAGTCCATAATAGCGACGAGACGATAACAGTTGAGCAGCAATACGATAATGGCATCAGAAACGAACTACAAGTGATCTCTTATGAAAAGCTAGAAACGGTACCAATGGCACAGCCCCGTTATCATATCACGCGTTTGGTCCTCGTAACTACATTACTCGACTTTTTTCCCGATTCGTTCTGGCAACAGTTTCCTTCCATAAAGCATATTACCATCCGCTGTTCGTTTATCAGCCTGCTCGAAAACTTAATCCGCTCGATACAGCTTCATTGTCCCAAGCTTAAGACTTTGGACCTGGGTCCATGCTTAAACATAGAACAGATGTCTTTCGCTCGACAACCTGACAATATGACAGCAGCGTCAACAGCAACGGTAACTCCTGCAAGTAAACAGGGGCTCGTCGATCTCAATTTACTGGTTCAGGCAATGCGTGACTTTGGATCCAACGAGGATCTAGTAAATCTTCTACATAAAAATTGCGACACGCTAGAAACGTTACAAATCCGGCCTAGATTAATCGGTGCTGCCAAGGGTGGTCCCGCATCCGCTGTCACAGAGCAACTCTACTCACTGAGCAACTTGCGCGAACTTGGATTCCATGGAGTGTCGAGCACAAATTTGTCAGATGTCGGGATCGATCTTGAAGTCATCGTCCGCAACTGCACTAGGCTCGAATCACTTGTCTTCAACAATATCAGCATTACCGACGTCGAGATAAATGCTATCACCAACCATGCTACCCGGTTACGACAGTTTCATTTGGTTGCAGCGCATTGTGGAGACCGGTTTACGCTGGGCGCAATGAGGAGGCTTTTAAGTACACGCAACGAGCTTATCGACATTTATTTGGATGGTGCAAGGGTTTTGGACAACGAAGCTTTGTCGATTATTGGAGCAAATCAGACCCTGTTACGAAACTTTGCACTCTGCAATTGTCTTTCTGTGACAGCCGAGGGACTGTACAACTTTGCTGCACAAAAGCCAGTACAATTATGTTACCTCATGCTCTATAATGTATCCGAAATCCAATTCCAGCAATGCATTGATAATATCGTCGGGCCACTAAGCAAGCAGCAATTGCGTAGCTTTGATTGGGTGGGAAAGGCACATTGTCCAATATATCGTGACCATATAGTTACCAGCTTAGAACGAATAACCAACCAACAAACGACAACTATTACCGCAACATCTCCCCTAAAAGTACGCGCCCTCTTTGGCACTTCTGAACGCATGCACTTTACATGCATACCAGGAAAAGGCGTATCTGAGAAACATGACGATGTGCCTCTTACTAAATTGCTACGATATCTCTGACAATAAAAAACAACTCAGTATCATAATATAATCATACTGTTTGTTATCGTGCAACGGTTTTATCAAATAGAGTACCGTGTGCTAGATGTGACCAGATTATTTTGATCCCAATGGCACTACGAAAGTCAGCGCTACTGTAAATGCTTGTCACAAGTGTGGGTTGATTCAGTCATGGTTGCCTTTTGCATATTACTTTTCAATAATTCGTTTGCATCTCTTTTTTTCTTTCTTTGAGAGTAAGGAAGACTGAACTAGCTTTTGCTCTCTATGTTGCTATTGCCAGGATGACTTTAGTTATATAATCTAGACATCCAGGGTATTACAATGCTATCCAATCCATTGAGCGGAGTTGGGATCCAGGAAGCTTACTAGGGTGATGTTTATATCTTGGTTGACAGCACACAGTAGCACTCCAGCGTCTTGGGTACTGTAAATTTTTACGTACTTCACCTTCCTTTTTTGGATTTTTACGTACTTAGCCTCCAAGTTTTTATGTACTTAGCCACTCAAGTACGTAAATCGGTTCTGACGCTGTATATTTGTACTATAAAATTTTACGTACTTCCTATTTGGAATTTTACGTACTTCTTGTCTTTTTTGTGCCTCGTTTGAGTAGATCATACAAATAGCTACCATTGATGTAGCCTATCATACTTTGACTCTGTATAACCGTCGCAGCTACGATGGCTACTGTAAATTTTCTACGTACTTCACCTTACTTTTTATGCAAAAATTTACGTACTTGGCCACCGAAGTACATAAATGTTATAAACATTCTTCGACCTCTAGTAAGTGATCATCCTCAACCTCGTTGATGACATATTAAATCCCCATCTATCATCATCATCCGAATTATCGACCTTAATACCAATCTTTCCGTTTATTCACATCATTGAATTCTATAGTAAAGACATATATATATTATATCAAAGTCTTTGAACGATAAAACATCAGTCAGTTATCTTGTTTCCTCCCTATACCTTGTTCTTGTTTCTTCCCTCACTATCTGGTTTCCTACCTTCTGGCTTCCTTCTTGTCTTGTCCTGTTCTTGCCGAAAGCACCTAGCACATTCTCGTCCGGTGTTTCTGGCCTTGTGTTGTCTTGTCCCTGTTCGCACCTTACAGTAAATCAGTTCTCGCGCTGTATATTTAACCTATAAAATTTTACGTACTCCTCATTTTGGAGTTACATACTTCCGATTTTACGTACCTGCTGTATATGATTTCTAAGTACCTTGAGCGCTAAAAGGACCATACATGTTGTTGTTATTACTTTGAAGATTTTGTATATATAATCAAATTTCACGGAAGGGCAAGAAAGCCCACACTATGTTTTAAAGGTACGTAAAGGTTGATGTACGTAAAAATTGGTGTTAGTATGATTGTATGACTAGTGAGTGTAAGTAGTCAAGGAACGCGCTCAGAAAAGAGAGACCGGTTTTCCTGCCAGAGCGACTGCTTTACCTGCAATCGCCGAAAATGGAAGTACGTAAAAATTCGCGCACCCCAGCGTCTTGTATCAGGCTTGCCTTTTCTCTGGCGTTTTGAGCTTGCTATCGTATTGTTGTTCGTTTGGTAAGCATCAAGCTTAAGACACTGGGTTCATTTACTGAACAACTGCTAGAGTTTGTTACATATAGAGTTTAAACAGACAAAGTACTGTAGTTAGAATTTGCCCAGAAAATATGAGGAACACTTTCCGGGAATCGCTATATTTCAAGATGTTCTTGATCCCGTATATATCCTAGCATGTGGAAGATGATAATGTTCCCGCTTACCATAAATATTGACCTTTGTCAGTAAACTTGACTCCAATAAGTCCTCTGCGTAGTATAACTCTCAAAGCGGTTCGAGTATAGTTGCAGCAGCACGTTGGCCAGTGAAATCCAAATACCGGGCATTAAAAATCCACTGCCCGACATGAACAGGAACGCGCGTATGCGCATACATACAGCATACAGACTGCTTTTTTTTTGTCATAAAGGGAGAGGGGAGGAGGCGACGATGGTCTTTCTATTCAACAACGGAAGAAAGAATATTCTCACTTCATTTTTTTTTCTCTCTTCTGTCACAGAGACTATATCATATAGAGTGCGAGGTGATCCCTTTTGTGACGAAAAGAGGTACACAAGCATTTCTGATATATAAGGAAAGCATAGGGTAACCAAAAAAAATTAGTCTTGCTTTCGCTCAGGTTTGAAAGGGCACCAGACTCGCTGCCGACCAGATCCACATCGTGCTGCCTTTCCATCAATCCTGGATCTAGTAAGTGTATATGTAAACATTTCAAATCGATGCTTGACTATACAGATATCACAACAATCCAACCTGGAAAACTGATTAATTAAACATGCTGCCAATATTGTTTATCAACTCATTATAAATAAAAGTACAAGCCAGACTGCAAATATCACCGCAATGGTACTCAATTATTAAAAATATGTTGTATGGCATACGAAGATCATCTGTCCGAGATAATCCTGAACACCCCACGACTTCAATCTTTTTACTAGATCCTTCAATGATACGAAAAGCATTGATGCCTGCATTGGTGAGACTATAGATCCGTGAAACACGCAATAGCACCGAGCTTTCGACTTGTTCAAAATGCTCAAGGACAGCACCAGTAACACCTTTCACGGCTGTCAGTTCCAGATTCAGTATTTTGGTTTCCTCAAGTCGTTGTGCCCACACAATCCATCCTGCCTCTGTGAGAAAGTCGTCGACACTATTACTGTACGGTGATGTGCGGGTTCAAGCTTAATCTCCTGACTAGTGGGTGCTGTGATGGTCCGCACAACTGCATTAGACCTTGGTTGTCGATGGGTATGTTCGTGAGACGCATTTTTTTCAAGCTGTTGCAAACGTCGAAGCGGAGTAAGATCGCAAAGAGGATTCTCGCTGAACATGTGAAGGAAATTTCGCAAGGAAAGTATACGGAGCCGTTGCAGCGTACCGATGGTTGCGATAATGCTGTTCAGATACTGCGTTATTCCAGCGCGATTTCCAACTTCCAAGATCTCATTTTGTTGCTGCATGAGCAAAATCTGGGACCAATCTTCGCTTGACATACCAGTGATGTCCGTCAACCCCAAACTTGTCAGCTGTGTGAATTGGTTGCGTGCCAAGACATCCCAGCAATGAATATCAGAAAGACCACAGGCGACTATACGTAAATGTTCTAGTATCGGCTGCGATTTTACTACTATCGGCATGATCCTCTCGTGTCCCTTGCCGTTGAATAGCAGTTCATAAGCCATACTGCCTTCCTCGCCATCATTCGATGCTTTCCTTTCAGTTACTTAATATAAGCACTCGTGCTTCTTGATAGTGAAATCCATCTGTCTGCTATGACTGGTTCGCTGCATTCCCACATAATGTAGCGTAATAGAGGGCACAGCTCATAAGCTGTATAGATGTTGGTTGGAGATACGTTGTTGAATCGTGAGTAAGGCGATAATATCAAGTACTTGATGTGGGAGCAACGCTGCAATAAGGGACGGATCCGGTATTTAAAACTGAGAACACCGTCCAGTCTTAAGAAGATAATGTTGTGTATCGGTGGCCTTTTGTGTCTGCTTCTGCCATCAACTTGTTCAAGAGTAGCGTCTGATAAGTTAGTGCGGCCATCAAACATCACTGAAAGATGCGTTAATGACGGCAAGAAGTCCAGTAGCATTGGCAGCGAGATATCGCAAGTGTGAAATGAAATCGTCAGAGCAGTTAGCGTATGCGAGAAATATCTGATGAATCCTGGCAGTAACGTGCTACTGTCGAAAATAGGTTGTAATTGTTTGCTATGCACATGGTTGCTGATGTCTTATTTTTTTTATTGAAAACAAAGAAAAAGCTTTAGTATATCTTTTGCGCATAAGCAGTAGTAAGTACTACCGAATACGCGATCCTCTTAACGCAAAAAAAAAGAGTATCGTTTTACTTCACCAAGGAAGCGAATGCTGTATCTTCGCCAAGCAAGTCGTTCCAGTACTTTATACGTGGCTTGAGATTTGATGTATACTGATTCGACTTGTTGTCCCAAACATTGAAGCATCGCGTCGCTCCTTTTGTTCCATGCATCAGGCGAGATTCCCACCAGTGTCCACAGGGCTGTCTGGTAAGTGGGGATCGCGTATAACCAGCGGCGACATACTTTCACACATTCGACACAGCCCGCTGTCCGATAAACGAGAAGATGTACTGAATCATTCGGGAGGCAAAATCGAGATCAAATCAGTCGTATTACGTGTATGTGAAAGGGGACGCGCGAAAAGAAATTTGGCACGAGGCTTTTAATCGAACAAAGCCTGTATAACATAATCCGGACTCGTGAAATAATATGTCCGACAAAGGAAAAGCAAGTCGAACCAGGTAGCTCACCTGAATTTTATTTGGAAAAGGGGGACCCTGAAGATTGATCTATTGTAACCACCATAACTTCATTAAATCTATGCTATCATAGCGATACGCAGATACACATTAGAACAGGCTCTTTCTAAAACCATCGACTTCTCGATACGAAGGAAAAGGCTTCAATCAATACTCGGGTTTATTGTTTGCGAGCCGCAAAAGTCATATATTAGTAACCAATCGCTTGGCCTGGAAAACACAGCATCCCTGTGTGTGTGGGTGCGTGCATGTTTTGGTAGAGCAAATATATCATATCTTCAACAGGTCCCCCTGATATCTTTGGTGAGCGATCATCACTTTCAAATAGGTAACGCATACCTTGAAAATATGTAACGAAGTAAAGTTAAATAAGAAAAGGAAGAGAGAAGTGAAGGTGTAAGGGGAGGGAAAGAGCTGTTACAAGAATCACGCTTTAAAAGCAGGCACATCGGAAAGATCAGTGCAAGCTTTTCGATCCAGGTGAAACCCAAAATGATAAGAAAATTGTGTTGTGATAAGCTACGTGCAGGAAGAGTGAGAGAGACGAACAGCTGAAAAAAAAAACATTCCAATTTTTTACAGATCTGACAATTATACAGGTCTGCTGGCGTATGCTCTGGCGTTGCCTCTTATAAAATAACCGACCATATCCTCGATAACAATTTTTTTCTTGACAATTGCTTTGGCAATTTAGGCGAACACAGAAAGTGAAAAAGAGTGCCAAAGCATTGTGATCGTGTTACTTTCGGCTACGATACAGAGCCACTGTCACTGTTCCCCGCTTTGTTTAGCACGGAGCTGTGAATGGATGGAGGGGGGAGTAATTAGCTTTTTGTTCGCGAAAAAAGAAAAAGGAACTTGTCGTGCACATAAAAAAAAGGCGAGGCAAAAGCGGTAAAACGTTTATGCGGAAAGTGCGAAAAAGAAAAATATATTTTTATTTTGTTTATCATTTTCTTATTTGTGTGTAATAAATAATAAAAAAAAAGTTCGTTTCAATTATCCCAACATATACCGTTGGCATCACATGCACCCGAAGGTTCACGATCGGCTGCCGGAGTATATGACCACATTCCCACTGGTATATATTGCAAATTTTCTTTCAGGGCGGACCACTGAATCTGCCGATCATCAAAAGAATTATGACAATAGCCAGCACAAGCAATGACCTGATCATGGCACCACACAGTGCATCTGTACTACAGACCAAAGCCGTACCAAAACGAACTGAAGAGAAGAGAAAAAAGAAAGGCGAAATTGCTCGCTTTATATAGACATTTTTCTCGTTCGGGACTTCAAATCCCCGTGAATTCTCATTGGCCCAGATAACGGGTTGCGTATCAACTTGTGGGCTGCCTACTATGGCATAACAAAAGATACAGCACCAAAGGAAATGAAAGGAGGAGTGGTACCTGATGGTCAAGTAGACAAGCGTGCTTCGGCGGTAGTGGTACGTGTCTCTCACCATGGGCTGCTGTACCTCCGATGCTGTCGCCGCTTGGTTGTGAGAAGTCCGTGCACGGCACCGTGTCAAGCGAAAACAAAGACACGAATGTGAATGAGCATGTAGATTCACGGAAGAAATGCTTTTCTGTGAGCAATCAAATGGCAATACAGGAGTGATTGACAAGGTAAACAACTTAACAGATTCTACGGCATCAGTTGTTCCTGATCCAGCATTAGTAAACATTAAGAACACGATCCTCCCAGCAGCCAGTTTCTATTCTTCACCCAACAAGGTAAACAGCATGAGTATAGAGCGTAGTCCACAGACTATTCCATTTGATTAGTATCTTTTGATTGCATGTGCTGTGTGCGGGAATAGATACAACACACACTTGACTCCAACGCTGCAGTGTATCAAAGATCGTTATCTTTTATTGTGAAGCGTGCTTGTCTACTGTTGCTTTATAATTTTCGCCATCCGCCAACAGTTCTCTGAACTACGCCGTGTAACCTCCCTCCATCCATTCCGAATTCATACTCTATCCAAGTGTGCTGCCGCAGATAAGCTGACCGCTCATGGTAAGTATACGCTGCCGCTAGTGAAACTGACTCACCCTTCATTGATTTTCATTGCTGCTGATAAAGTTAATCGGTTCGTTTGTTTTTGTGCGGGTTCTACGTTTTTTTTAGCAGCTTTCAAGATCCATTGGGACGATCAGAAGAATAACACCATAAACGATGACTTCCTACTGTACATCTTTTGACCCTTTTGCGCGTAACTCGTTGCTCCATTGATCACCTTGTTCACCCGCCATTCCTTTGTGCACTTTGAGTACCAAGTAAATTGGCCAAATCGTTGCGTAACAATGCGCTTTCACTCTACGGAGTTTTCGTTTCAAGGGAAAGCTGTTGGAACGTTCGAGGTTTGACACACGCATCACTTGTCACTATCCAAAGAAGAAAGATCTGTGTTGCGCTCTTCCTGAGCTCCTCGTTCCTAGACTACCTTTGCTTCCTGCTGACTCACGTCAATACTGTAGCTGAAAAAATTAACTTAACCTCAAAGTATAAATGTATTTATAAGGCAGCGCTGCAATGTTTGCATCGCGTAGCCAGAGAACTACAACCATCATGTCGACTAGTCGACGAAACCACTAGATTCCTAAGTGTATATAACGGGATTACTGAATTATTTTGTTCGTTCTTTTACCAGGTGGGGTGCAGATGATTGAAAACGGGCAAAGTATAAACTATTTGCTTGCTATACAAGTATTGATGCTGGTGAGCTTTGAGTCATGTGCTTTCGCCTAAGATCAACGCTGATTTTGCTGTCTTTAACGATCTTTGTCAGTTTTTGATGCGCTTCAATAAAACGAGCTATCAACGTCGAAGCTACTTGTTAATACCACCATATTCTATTTTTTCGATTTGCAACGACCAGAAGTACTAATAATGGAGAATGAATGTTGAAAAAAAAAGCCGCTGAAGTAACAAGTGGAAGCCCTGGAAACAGGCTGCTATTCATGAAGGTCCTCTATCATGCAGCCAAAGACTATTACTGCAGCCAGCTTTTTGGCATCAATCAGCAATCATATATTCCTAAATGCTATAGCGCACATTTTCCTCCAATCTGTTTCATACAAGACGAATCATGAAGCATACATGATAGGACGATATCCATATTCTTTGTAAACAATAATGCATGGCATCTTGCCCAGCCGAGATTTTGAAGTTAATTGCGCATTTTCAAAACACTGCAGCCGACCTTTTACTGGTAGCATTGAAAAGCTTAAAAAACGCATGCGTTCAATTTGTGTACATACTGTACACAGTAGAAGTTTTCTACAAAAGTTGGGGACATTGTACTGATGGAAATCAATAAGCTCAGCCAAGATGAGCCAGAGGGGTCTGGTGAAGGCAAAGATTGAGTAATGTTTGTTTGCATAAATATCTTTGGCTACGTGGAAATGGAGGATCACGAAGCTTGAGACCTAATGCAAGAATTGATTCGATAATTATCGTGTTTACAAGATTATTTTACACGCTTCTACAGTCCCCGTTGAATGCAAGCCTAACAAATGTAGCTACAACCCTCAGATGTGAGCACCCAGTACTCGATACATTTTAAATCCTGATGTTTGAGAATTCCATACTTTTTACAACATATTCGATGCTAGCATAGATGTATAATCGGTTGATTTGAAAAAGGCAATGTCTGCGCATGGATCGAGGTGTGACCAAGTTCAAGTTCCTACTTTGTTGCTGCCTTTAAACTTGAATATGATACATACAACCGAAAAAGCAGTAAAACCTCCCTCTTTCTTTTTGCTTGCCCCGAATGAATCGTTTCTAAATGCTTTCAGCAAACCATTCCTCTCCCTTTCCAACACTAATTACAGCACATGATGCTATAACCGATTCACCCATATACAGGGCCAATGTGGTTCATTGGGATGAACAACTCGATTTATTCGACAAATGGCTGGCGACACTCTCCTCGCAGTTCAAACAGTACCTGGATAAACTAAACAGTAATCACTTACGACTCCACGTACACACAAACGCGACGATTCAGCTTACGTTAGCATGCTTATACCCTTCGTTTTTACTTTTTTCAGAATTCAATTTAGATACTGCCGCCATCTGTGAAAAGGTCAAACCACCCGCTAATATGGATGACAGCTTGATAGGTATAAGAAATGCTTATAGCTACTACTTATAGTCAAAAACTATCAATGTATATATGTATTTGAAAAGTTTAGAGGCTCAATTGATATGTGCTAAATACAATCATCTACGGAATAGCATCCTCGTTGACCAATCCGGCATTTAATCGGTTTTCTGTGGCGTTACAATCAACAATTGCTTGCCAAACTAAAATGGTAATGAGCCGCCCGTTTTTGACGGAGCGAACCTTTGTCCGACGATAAACTAATTAAATGACCAAAAAACACGGGGTTGATGCCCGGCCGAACACACCGCGCTGAGGTTTTGGCGGGCAGAATTCCATGGTAATTAATAACCTCTATGTACTCAAATAGGTGCTCGACATCCAAACGACTTACATCGAACCCTTACACCAACTTTCCAAAACGTACTTGAAAGATTTTAAGGTAAGATGTGAGGATAGTTACCCGAGGGTCCGCACTTTCTCTCGTACTAAAATGGAAAGCACTGTTTATGCAGGAGTTTCGGAAACAACATGATAAGGCTTTGGATCGATATGAAAGTCAATTACAAAAATATGCGGCACTCGGTAAAACTAAGGACCCAGTTATGCTACGCGATGAAGCTGAACGGCTTCATGACGCTCGTAAAGAATATATTCAGTTATCGGGTCAACATACGGTCCGCGTGGTCAATTTCCGCGGCTTGTTGGCAAATCTTTTAGTTGAGCGAGTTTCATCAACATCCAAACCGCAAAACAGTTTTGAAGATCTAGCACAAATTTGGAATCACATACATACTAGTATCACTGGCTGGCGACAATGGTTGATTGATGTAAGACATTTTTTCTCTCTTTTTTATTGTGGCACACATGGCAAAGTCATAGTAACAACGCATAAATCAATAGGATCAGCAAACTTGTATATATGAGCTTCGAAAAATGCAATTAGTCCGAGAAAGACTAGAAGCCGAATACCTGAAGCTCACTGAACCTCGCAAGGAACTAAGCTATTACACGCCATCGTCATCGCCATTAGCTATCAATGGTCATCTTGCCAACAGTAACAACAGCAGCAACAAGGCAACTAAATCAACGCCAGCATGCAAGTGGGGCTACCTGTTTTTGCGTGTCTCGCGACACACTTGGGCACGTCGATGGTGTTTTGTCTATAATGAGTATTTCGGATGGTGTACCGTGAGCTTCAAACCGGGACGAGCCATGGTAACAGTCGAGGAAAAGATCTCCATGGCATCATGCGAATTGAAACTTGTCAACGAGGGGGAGCGACGTTTTTGTTTCCAGCTAAAACATTCGCAGTACGTTCATGATTTTTTGGAGTGGATAGATGACAAAAGACTAATCCGGTACAATGCCCTTATCTTATAGAGGCACATACCTTTTGCAAGCGGAAACGGCGGAGGATTTGCGCAACTGGGTATCCTGTTTGAACTGGATCCGACGGCCTGAAGGCGATGAACCATCCGACAGGTACCGTGACGATTCTTCGATCGTCGATTCCATTCAGCAATCATCAGTTTCCAGTGACTGCTCTACCTCACCGTCCACGAGCTCGCTAACTGCAAGGTCACCAAGTAGTAGGACGAGATCTTATAAAGCCAAGTCGACCACAACAGTTACAACACCCAAAGATATTCCTGTCACGCTTAGCACATCAACAACGCCCATGTACAACACCTTACCAGACAATACAAAGTTGCACAGTATTAGCGGCTTAATCTTCTCTACCTCTCGTACTTCATTACCGTCAACTCAACCTGAAGCAACGTCCGCTTCTCCATCAGCAGTCGCCTATGTTTCGAACTCTCTGTCCAACCATGGCACATCACTCATGACATGTATGTCGCTCAGTCCTGTGCTTGTGTGGGAAGCGGCTCGATCAAGGAGTATTCAGAGTGTTCAGGTACCTGATTCACTTTGGGGTGTGCCTTGGCCGGTTTTGGGCACGATGCTTATTGCCGATAAACGAACGGCATCAGTCCGCTCAGGAACAATGACGCCAACCGACAAGACGGGCGTACTATGGCCTTTAGCACAAGACAGCACCTCTAGCCTTCATGTGGATATGGTCAACTACGGGTTGCAAGAAGACAATGAAATGTTGCGCAAGATGTTTGGTGGTGTTAGGCCGGAAGAAGTGGTTCTGGATGGTAAAGAAACCTCTATTGTGAATCGAAGAAATAATTTTGCTCCTTGATATTAACATCTTTGTTCTAAGTATTTGTTGGCGTACTTCGACGAAGACAAGATCCTTTACAGCCTCCAGAAGAGAAACAAGACACTGTATCTGTCGATTCATTTGACAGGGAGTTGATTGCGCAACTCACTACTTTGAACTCTGCACCACCTTCTGAATTTGGTTATGGATATGGTGGAAAGGCATTCGTCACGCAAAGCACGTTATGGTTTTACAGTTTCACCATGATAGCATGTGTCAACTCGGTATGTTGTGTCTTTTCATGATATCTGATTAAAGAAAACTTATTGACGGGGTATAATCTTGTAGGTGGCTATTAAGTTGACATCAATCGAAAATGTGCGGGTTATGCGGGATCCCTCTGTCAAAATGGACAAGAACCAAGTATTAGTGATCGATCTAGTATCGGACCCAAGCAACAAATCGATACACAGCCCTCTCATTTTCAGTATCCCCAACGAAGAAATTAACACATTGGCCGAAAAATTGCGCTTTGCTATCAACAATGCAAAGAGTGACGAGGTATGCATAAATCACACCCTTTCTCTACCGTTTCATCCGTTTAGAATTGAGCAGTACCTGAAGGGTGTCTAACCGGAAATTATGCTTTTTCAAATGAATAGCCTATGCAACTTCGTAACATTCATGCCAAGATTGTACACATGTCGCAAAGTCAACGTAATCGATCTTCTTCACTGCTTTCTGTTAATCAGCTTAACTCTGTATCAGAAACCAAAAAGAAACGAAAGCGACTGTCTTTCAGAGCACTTGGATCCACACGCCCCGTGATTGCATCGAAAAAACCAAACGAGCCACCTATTGTTGGCGAAGAAAACAAATTAACAGTTGCGCCAAACGAACGTGGGGGCGATTCGCTCAATAGTTATAGCTCTGGCGGTACTTTACTTCCTGTAGAAACAACAGCGAACAGTAATACGGTCAAAGCGAAACCAGCAGCTCCATCTCCACCTCCTCCGCCCCCTCCACCATCTCCACCAGCGGATCGTAAGTGCTCTATATAGTAAAAAGTTGCATCATCCTGCGCCTTTGTAGTTGACAACATTTCGATTATTCAAATTGTTATTCAGCCGACGAGGTTCCTTCGCATATCAAGGCACCAGGTGGACCGATGGCATGTGAATGTGATGATCATTTGGACAGATTGGAGACAGAAATCGAGTTCCCTATATCTGCCAAACGATTGTATAATATCATGTTTTCGGATGAAGCAAATGCCTCTCCATCCGATGGCGGTGTTTGGTTAGGAAAAGCAACTGGAACGGAAGGCCATGGTAAAGTTTGACCTTGGGCTCATGTATTTATTGACTTGTTAAAACAAGGTGCTGATTGATAACTTGCTGCCACTAGATCTACGAGTGAGTTGCTGGTATAATGCCGACGGTCAGACTAAGCGAACTCTCAAGTACATCATGCCCGTATCTAATCCAATTGGTAAGAAGAAAGAAAAATATTATTTAGCGATTTTAAAATGTCATATTTTCTTTCGTGATGTAAACGATTCTCCCTCTCTCAAACTTACATGTGCAATTACTTTATAGTCCGTATGAACGAAGCAGAAGTAGTAGAGACACAAGTTTTGCACAGAAAAGATGATTATCGGTAATGGTTCCAACAATGGATAATTCATACCGCTTAAATTTGAAATATACCATCAAGCTAACTAATCGAATTTTTACAGCTGTTATGTTGTCCAAATCTCCACCCGAACAGCTGCTTTACCATATGCTGATGCATTTATCCCAACAGTACGATATTGTATCACATGGATTGACAAGTCGAGATGCAAACTATCCATTCATTTGGGTGTTGCATGGGTGCAGAGAGTGCTTGTAAGAGGTAAATGATGCCAGTATGAAAAGCCTTCATATCCAAATGCAGTTGTCGGGAACATTCATTTACTAAAATAATAATTTGATCTTCTTTTATAATACTATTTAGCCATTGTCACTCGAGCTGCAATGAAGGGCATGGCAGATAGTATCAAGGTGTTCATACCCGTTTTGGAGGATGCTGCCGATGCCGAGGCTGAGCGTGTAGAGGCCGAACGAAAAGAACAGCAAGAACGATATCAGCAAGAGCTACAAACGTATGCCAAATCCACTGGCAGACAAGAAGATCGTCTCGTGGTCCCTGCTGCTAGTGAGACGACATACCCTGCTGAGGTTATGGAGCCACTAGACAATGCGCTAGCAGACAGTAGTAGCAGTAGCAGTGATGACCAACAGCGTCGTCAAGACCAACCTCACCAAAAATTGCAATCACAACACACTGCTTCAACATCTCCTCGCGCTATACCCTCCATACTCCAACATCCTGTAAAGTCAAATACTACACAACAACTACAATTTGATGATGCAAAAGCTCCTACGGGTCTCAACAACAACAACAACAACAACAAGATGCTTAATGCTCAACAGAAGACATCGACGACAGTCGAACGAAACAATACGTACTTGAAACCGCCTCCAATGCATACCCGCCGATCAAGCAACCGCAGCCACAGGAGTAACAATAGCACAGGCGGAAAGCGATCCAGAAGGGCATCAGCAGACCGACAAGTACAACAATCAAAACGTCGTATCCTTCCTATTCGCGTTTTCTTGTTGGTTATTGCACTTATCTGGGTAGTTTTTGGACTATGGAAAACAGTAATTTGGGCCAAAGGTTTCTCGGCTTTTTCTTCCACTGCTGCTATCCCTCGTCCAACTGATTCGACTACCATAGCTCTTGCTAAAAATGATACGACAGCGGCGGCTTACAGTGCTGCTGCTCCAGTTTCACCAGACACAACTACCATTGTAGTGGATCGTAAGGCAGTCTATCTTCGTGATCTTGAGGAACAGGGTATTCTCTATTCCAACCTTCAGCCTCCTTATGCCGACTCAGAAAGGTATTGTGCGACGCTTCATCGGTTGTAGGTATTGCGATGCTAGTGCTAACAGAACATGGTTATTACTTTATTTTCTAATATCAAAGCTTCCGATTGTTTTTGGAAACGACAACTGCTGGACAGGAGAATGGTCTACAAGGCTATCGATGGAGCATGGATCGCTATCGCCAAATTGCGTTTGATCTTGATACGAGCCGTGACCGGTTAGCTATGTTGCGACACGACTTGCTGATGATATTCAAGCTGCTAAACAAGGTCGATATGGATCTACGTGAAAGCCAGTACATGAACTGGCTACTTGACGGTCGTACCTGGTGTCACATGAAGTTGAAACAACAGCACAAACATCAGCATGATAACCTTCAAGGAGTGTCTTTGCCGTGTCAAGAAATCATCTATCAATTAGATACCTATTTTTTCTTTAGAAATCGTCATGTCGATTCTGAGCGGTTTTAGCTCTCCTTTTGTTCGTTCCTATTTATTATTACGTACTAATTATTATTTTCTTATTTCTTTTTGTAATTGTACCAACAAGAGTAGTATATTCGATTATCTTTCCTCCACACTAATAACCTCCTCCAATCATACTTTGTAGTATTATTTCTATCTTGATTTTTCTCCCTCTCGTGTATTAATAATTTTCTTTTTAACTCTTGACTATTTCTCGCACCCACGCGCGTTTCCGCTCCTCTAACTTTCGTTCAGTTATGCCTTCAGAAGTTGTTTTTGTCGAGTCGTGTCATGACAAAACTCCTATTGAAACCAAAATCACTTTCCATGGCAATAGCGGAAATGGCGGTGACACTGCACCTGCCGTTATTTTAGCCCATCCCTACGGGCCGCTTGGTAAATAATGCAGGAACAAAAGGAAGATTGTACTTCAGCCGAGAACAACCAACGTTAATGTGCGGATCATTGCATCAATCTACTATAACTACAAGGCGGTAACATGCATAACAATGTGGTTATTGCGTTACATAAGTATTTTGCCAGCAAGGGTTTTATTACTGCGTGCATTAACTTTAGGCAAGTTCAATATACGAGGACACACTATCTTAAGAAGAACTTCAATAGCTTATGGTGAAATCTCATATCACGTAGAGGATGCGGACGTTCCAAAGGCCGAACAAGTTGGACTGGTGTGCCCGAACGTGGAGATTATGAAGGAGTTATACAGTATATAAAAACTTCAGGACCACGTAAACTCTCACATTTACTTATAAGCGTAAGCAGCAACAGATTCCTACAATGACTCTATAATGTTTTTCAAGTAACTGTGTCTAAAATGATGCCCTTCTTTTTCAGGGCTACTCTTTCGGAAGCATGATAGCAGCATCCATGCCACATGACAATCTTATCCCTTGTTCCTATCTATTGATCAGCTATCCCCTAAGTGTCCAATGGGCGCTTGCTACCGTACGAAGTTCGTTTTTCACAGAGCAAGCCAATCAGTTGCTACTGACAGCGACAAGCGATTGCAAAGTACTTCTTTTATACGGTGACCATGACCAGTTCACAGGCGTGCGGTCGTACCAAAACTGGATCAAGAATGCAGGAAAGCACGTGGAGTCTGTAATGATCCCCGGTGCAGATCATTTCTGGTTTGAATTTGAAAACGCATTAGTAGAGAAAGTTGATGGCTGGTTGGTGCGGGTTTTATAGTAATGACAATGATATTTGATGGGATGTGGAGTAGCAGTAGTACTAATATGTATTAATGTAATGTATCTCTGAAAAAATACAAGAAAACAAGAAAGTTTTTTTATGTACACAAAAAGAATGGAGGGAAAAGTGGATGTAAGTGTGTTTTTGTTGGATGAATGGCTTGTTAAGGTTATCAAAAATAAAGTATATATAATGAATGCATAGTTATGTATAGAACTGCGAGTGATTACGGCTGGTAGGGAGGTGGAGGCGGTAACAATGCTGAGGATGATGACTGTTGTTGGTGTTGTGAATGTTGGTGGTGATGCTGGAGCTGTGGATGTTGGTGCTGGTGAAGATTACCTCTCTGCACGCCAGCTTGATATAAAAGTTGAGTATGTAAGTGCATTTGTTGCATAGACGGACTACTGAATTCCTGATCAGCGTAGCCCGTTTTGGATTGATGAACGTGTGGTGGCACAGCCACCCCTACTTCGCTATTACTGTTGTCTTCATATGCTTGGGCGAACTGATTGAAACGGTGCATTGACTTGTGCGTTGTGGGTGACGGAGGCGTAGTAGTAGATGGGGAAGATGACGCAGACGACGAAGACGATGAAGTAGATGTTGTGTGCTGTAGCTGTTGCTTTGTAGCACTAAGATGGCGCTTCTTCGCTTGTTTCCTTCGACGACGGCGACACATGACAAACACCGTGACACCGACAAGAGCAGCACCGAGAATACCAACAACGGCAGCAATAACGTGGATCACATTGAATGCAGTAGTATGGTGTGAGGACGTGCTAAAAGTGTTCCCATTTTCGCGACGTTCAAAATAATGGGGAGGTGTCGAGGATGATCGATGGCATTGACCTTGGATACACGAGAGACCCGGTGCACAAGTGCCTGGTTCTAATGCTTGGTCACGGTCGTTGTTGTTGTAGTGATGGTTATTACTGTTATGGTTGCTTTCGCTGGTCGGTTGTAGTGTTGATGGTGACAATGATGGCGCGAGTTCACACGATTGATATAAACCAGACAGAGATGACTGATCTTTGACGTAGAATACAGGTTGGCCTTGAGAATAGGGTATAATCCATCTATCATAACCACATATAAAAGGGTGATGGCGTCAACAAAATGAAAAGTGACAAAAAAGAGGGAGAACAATGATAAGAATCACGTACTGTCGATTATGGAGAGGCTGGCAACTCATTTGGCCTGGCTTTGCTAGTTGACAGACATCCGACTCGTTGGGACACGGCCAACTGCAGGCGTTGTTGCTTCCTTGGTCCAAAGCAGCAGCAGTAGTAGCCAGCGCATGATAATGCAGAAACAGCAGGATAACAGTGAGTTTCTTGTTCATGGCATGTCAAAGTCTTTTTCGGAAGGTGTCTGTGCTCGTTCGTAGCTGCGTTTCCTCTGGATCAGTAACAACAAAAGGGGGCAGTAGAGGAAGGGCCAGGAGATAACCGCTTGGCGTATAGTAGACGTAACGGAGAAAAAGAAAGAAATAAGAAAAAGAGAAGACAAGAGAACGAGGAACTGGATAAAAGGTTAGAAGCACCCATATAAAAATATTCCAACAGAAAAAAAGAAGCGACGGACGCTCCCAATGAACCGAGAGAAGCCAGCCATAGAAGGGTAAAATGAACAAGGTCAGTGGTGCTATCATAAAAGAACAAAAGAGAGGACGGAAAGCAAGGAATTTCGCGGGATCCAAAATAAAGATTGCCCGGAACATACAGAATGTCAGGAACATCTTGCACAGCTTTTTTACACACCCAAAAACTAGCCAATTACCTGCAGTTCTAAGTGGCTTGTTACTGTGCTTGATTGATGAGGTAGAGCCAGCATTATCCTTGCGGCACCCCAATCCAAGATTTCTCGCATATTTTAGCGCCCCTATCATCCTTTCTCTCTCTCTCCCCCATCTGCTCACTGCTCAACCCCGGCTAATATATAGTATACAGCACACACATATATAAGAGCTTTCTTCTCGAATGGGTCAGTGCTTCTTTTCTTCTATCAGACGACGTTCAGGACTTCCTTGATTTCTTCACTCCCATCATTAGCACACACGTTTACATTGTCACCAAAGGCACTCACAAGATACCTTTGCCATTGTCTTTTTGTTTGTGTGTTTTGTATTATTGACAGCAAAACCTGGCACTCGCAATAAGACGGGTTTGTTTGCTCTAGCAGAGAAAGAACTTTCACAGTCGGCTCATCGGGAAACGGAAGAAGGATTCCGCATGAATAGATTGCACCCCCCCCCTCCTCCTATTCCCCGCTTGGCTGAGACCTTGGCTGAGACCGTGCATCAAGACACTTAGTATAGTTTGTGTCATAAAATAAACCACTAAAATGCTGTAAAGAAATAGAGGAAAGGCTCTAATTAGCCCCCTTATGCATAGCGTGTTTTTCTCTCCCTGTTTCCTTCTTTGCTTTCAATATGACGAAACAGCAACAATGACAATAATGAAATGTTACTTTTTTAGCCCGTTTTCCTGGCATCAATGTTTTACCTTTTAACAAGAGAGGTATTCAAAGTGTTCAACATGTTTCTTTACGTAATAGTCGCTAGTTGTTGATGACATGCACTACATATCACGGGTAATCTTTCTATTGATCATTTTCTCGCATATGGGAAATATAAATTAGGAAATCTGATAGGCAAGAAAAAAAAAGTTATTTTTGGATTGGGTGCGAGTAACGATGAGAGAGGCTTTGATTATTACAGTAATTGATGAGCAAATGACGAGAGATGGAATGGTTGGATCTGCTATTGTTGCACACGTAGTATATGTAACCTGCTGCAACAATGCCACGTTGGATGATCCAACCACACTCCGTTTTCCATTGTTTCACAAAGGCTAATCTATTTACAAGAAGTGAATGTTTTAGGGGAGACGGTTTCGACGCCATTTATACATGAGCCGAAGTAAAAAGATATGTTTGCTAGAAGCTATATCTTGCAAGGGAGTATAGAATATCGCTCTATGTACGCACTAGCTTTATGTGTGTCAAGAACAGCTACTACACTACTGTCCACATTATCGAAATATATGTCTTTTAAATACCATTAATAATGCTGGCTAGCCTTGCACATGTTGCGCCATCATTATCTAGAAGGAAATCTACCTGTACGCACATTTGAGCCTTCGGAAATCGTTTGTAGCTACACAGAAAAAGCCAGTGTGGGCGAGTGTTTCTTAGCACAGGGAATGTCCCTTTCATTTAAAACTACGACAGCGCTTTTTAATACATTGGCAGTTGGCACTGTGCCGAAACACGTTGGAAAGGTCATCTATTATATATATTAGAAGGGCACAGGGCAGACAGCGTATGTAAATAAACAAGAGCATAAAGAATATGAAAATATGGACCCTATTCAAAGTGTACCCCGAATAAGTTCTTTCTCACGTACCGCACATTGTTCTGAGGAGAACATAATAGCTGTACTTACTTAATAGTAATAATGGAGATAATGAGGTCAATTGCCCTTCCTGTACCATGTAAGTATGATGAACATCCACCCCATTCATCACCATGCCCCTGAAAAATTAACTCTTCACTCCTCTTTTTTTATGTCGCTTTCTCTCTTCTTTGAGACCATGTAGTATGCACAAGACACACAATCACACACTTTTTGTTCTTTTTCTCCTGCTCCTGCAAAGAGACTGGAATCCGTTATGCTTCTTTTTCCGCAACTATACCACTATTACTTAGTATCGTCATACATAATATATACCCGTAGTAATATTACTCTCTACTTTTGATAATAATGTTAAAGCGTTTCCAATCGTTGCTATTTAATAAGGAAAACCATGAAAGCAAAGGATATCGGATACCACCAGAGAATTGGTAGGTAACGGCCACTGCAACGCAGGCACCATACGTCTAGCTAACCAGATACTATACTTGCTTATCTTATAAACATCGAAACAGGGTCATAGAAACAGAAATTGGACAGGTAAGACTTACATCTCTGATTGACGAGAAAACGAAAGCTTCTTAGACCGACCAAGACATATTTCTCTTTGTAACGTCATAGGCGCAACTACAACAGCCGTATCAGCAGCAACGATTACTCAACCGTGTGGGATGTGAAAGCCAACAACAGCAGCAAGAAATGACGACAACGACATCAGAAAAGAAAAAGATCGACATAGACCACCATGTCCAGAAAGGCATAGAGTATCACGAACTCGGCGCGTTGGAACAAGCTACACATCAGTTTAGAATCGCAGCCAAAGAAGGATCACCGATCGGTATGCTACTGTACGGCCTTTCCTTGCGCCATGGATGGGTAACACAAGATCTTTCTTCATTATGTAGTTCTATCACAAAAGACCATCATATCTGACATTTGATCTTTGCGATCAACACTTTCTACTCTACAATTTACATACATCCTACAAACTCCCCATATGTAGGGGTGTCGAGCGAATAGTACACTAGCATTCCAGTACCTTCAAAAGGCAGCTGAACACGCCGTAGACGGATTACAGAAAAGCAGCGAAGGGAAAACCAAAATGGATGCGCTCCTGCAATCTCGGAAAGGCGAACTTGTGCTTGCCATCTACGAGCTGGGCGTTTCGTTTGATCAAGGATGGGGCACTGCACGTAGTCGAGAAACGGCGTTCTATTACTTTAAAATTGCAGCACAATTGGGCGATGCAGATGCACAAAACGAGGTTGGACGTTGCTATTATGACGGCTATGGCACGAAAAAGGATGTCTACCAAGCTGCGAAATATTATCGTTTGGCAGCAGCACAGGGACGAGGATTGATGGGGAATTCGTGGATATATAAATCCAAATATGACAGTGTAGCATCAACAGTTGATGATGAGCATGATAAAAGCAGCAGCAGCAGCAACAAGAGCTGATGTTGTAGTTAAACATAAACACAGCAAAAGAAAAGCAAGTGACGGTTATGTTGCACACGTTGTGCTGTTTTTCTGTGTGATTGTAATATGTATATGACTGGGGAAAGAATTGACATGAAAGATGATGGGGAAAGAACAGCAACAACTACATTAGACTCAAGGTGACAATTTTTCAGGAGGGGGGGGGCGAAAGAGAAGGGCATGATTGCCTCTTAAGATATCTGACTGAGGGTGTAGGGAGGATACTTGCTTTGGGCAAATGTCATTAGGCGTTTGACAGACTGAATCCATTTCCGAGATGTTTCGTCGTTCAATACGTGGGCTACTTGAGACGCAAAA
This sequence comes from Zychaea mexicana, assembly GCF_025766255.1. Taxonomy (NCBI): domain Eukaryota; kingdom Fungi; phylum Mucoromycota; class Mucoromycetes; order Mucorales; family Lichtheimiaceae; genus Zychaea; species Zychaea mexicana. The sequence goes on along the minus strand of NW_026516732.1, from coordinate 162,354 downwards.
ATCTTTTCACGAGCAGAACGTTCGTGAATACCAACCATGGTTACACCGATGGGCCAAGGCGCATTACCAATCGACAGCTGCAAGTAAGAATCCTGTGCATCTCGGTACCTCCGGTTTTGCATGTAATGTGTGATCTCAGCTACGCGTGCCAAAATATCCGGTTCTAAAGTCTATTCCACATAGCATCATCAGCCTCTCTGCAGTAGCATGCGTATTCGTAAGAGTGTGAAGTGAACTAGAGTCGTTACCCGCTTTTTGAGTTGTCGCAGCAAAGGCTTGATGTAATCTGCAGTCTGCTTTTGCAAGACAGCGGCTCTTTTGCCCTGGCCGCTTTGCTTTTCTTCCTCGGGACGAGCGGCCATGTATTCTTCCCACTCATCCATCGTGTGCACAAGGTATGTGTAGATTTGCAAGTACAATCTGTCGATATCCTTTTGCAGCATGTTCAACTCGATTGGCTCCACCACCATCTCGGCCTTTTTCAGTTTCTTGCTCAACTTCTTTTCATCCTGTACACCAGCCTTTTCTTTCAAGGCTTCTAAACGCATGCCTTCCTCCATTTCTTCCAATTTACGCATATAATCATTTCGTCCACCCTGTATACGCACATAGACGTTCGTTAATTTCCATCGCCTCTTTTCCTCAACGTAGCCATACTCTCTAAGCACTTACATCATCTGAACGTTCTTCCATAAGTTCAAGTGCACGCAACCGAATTTTACATTGCTTGTCAGTTTCACCAAACAGTCGAATAGGCTGTCCTTTAACTCGTAGACGTCGAATAACTTCTTCACGAGTGATATTGAATGTTTCCACCTCGATTTCCTATTAATTCGTTACGAAGCGTGTATCTGTATGTAAGCACTCCTTTTTTCTCTCTCTTGATAAAACCAACATCACTTGCTGTATCGTGCGACTATATACCTCTCCTTTTGATTCGTCTGTTTCTTCAGTCGGTTTCAATTCCTTCAATTCACGTTCCCGTCGTTGCTCCTTTGAAAGATTACAGGATCAGACTTAGTATGTGAAAACTTTCAAATTCTTGCCTTAAATTACGTAATAAAACCGAGCAAGGTTTACCTCTTCTTCAAATCGTTTTCGCTTTCTCTGTTTTTCAGTCAAAAGAGACAAAATTAGAATCGATCGACAGTTTGTGAATCTCGTGAAAAGTTATACCTCTTCTTCTTTTGCCTTTCGCTCTTCTTCTTCACGAAGGTATTCTTCTTCTCTCAGACGTTCCAATTCTGCACGACTGACGTATTTTTTGCGCTGACCCTTATCAGCACCTACGGCGTTGATTGTCTTTCGCTTTTTGGAGATCTCTGATTTGATGGCATCCTGCAGGAAATCCATGTTAAAAGAGTGTGTGTGAACAAAAGAAAAGGGTGCAATACAAGGAATGAAAACGCAGCTTTGTATGAGCGGAGTGCCCTCTGTTTTACCAGCTTACACTAGTTTTTTTTTTTTACTCTTCTCTTTTAAACTTTTTGAACTTTTTTTTTAACCATGGACGAAGCACGGGTTGCCATGGATCCCAAACGTCTTGAACATCATGTCAAGCGAGCACAAGAGGCCATTGCTGGTGACAAAAAAGAAGTGCCTCCGTTTTGGATAAACAAGTACAAGAAAGAAGCAGCGAAAAACTGGGATATATTTTATAAGCGAAATACAACAAAGTTTTTTAAAGGTATTGTTGTTTACAAAGAAGGCACACGCTAGTTTCAATAGGCGTATGAAAACTCATTCATTGGTTTATGGTCTTGTTTAGATCGTCATTGGACTGATCGTGAGTTTGAAGAACTTGCATGCAAGGGCGACCAACAGGTAAAAGAAGAAGAAAAAAAGTTCGATCAACGAGATATACTCAGACATTTGCTTCTTTTGACAGGTGCGATGCTTGGAAGTTGGCTGCGGTGTTGGCAACTTTGTCTTTCCTGCACTGGCCGATAATCCCAGCCTATTTATTTATGCATGCGACTTTTCAAAACGTGCAGTTGAAATGGTCAAGGTAACGTGCTGCACGTGCGCTGTGGGATGATTGTCTGATAAACAACCGTCGCAAATGGATTGAATAACATGGAAATAGTAGAACAACGACAAGTATGATGAAGAACGATGTCAAGCCTTCGTATGCGATTTGACTGTTGATCCACTTACTGACAATGTGCCTGCCGACAGTCTTGACCTGGTAATATTATATATATTTTAAATATGCGTGTGTATAGATATCTATAGTGTAAGCATCTACACAAAGCTAACAATGAAGCCTTCCTTTGATGAACAGGTATCAGCATTATTTGTGTTCTCGGCCATTCCAGGTGAGAAGATGGCAGATGCTATCAGAAATATATACCGGGTCCTGAAGCCTGGTGGCTACATTTTATTCCGTGATTATGGTCTCTATGACGAAGCGCAAGTCAAGTTTAGCAAGGCATCGGATAAGAAGCTGGATCAGAACTTGTATGTACGACAGGATGGTACTCTGAGCTATTTCTTTTCAGAGGAGGATTTAGCAAGTCGATTTGAGGCTGAAGGATTCAAGACGGTTGTCAATGGTTATATTTATCGAGAGACAACAAACCGGCGGCTCGAGTTGAATGTGGATCGCATATTTGTTCAGGCTAAATTTCAGAAGCCATTATAAGACACATTCATAATACTTAACCCACCATCACCATTAAAGTCTCATCATCTTTTTAAAAACCACAGTGCAAAGCATGTAGTCATTAGAGAAGCAATCAAACAAAAGACAATACAGCACATTTAGTAGAATTATGGAAACGTGCTAATTATTAATACAACGCTTGTAGTCAGATATTCTCTCGGCGAAGAAATGGTTAGCAGAAGAACTAATGGTTACTAGCGAATGTAGTTGATGTTGCCCTACTTAATCTTTTATATACATCAAGCTCAAGTTTGCTATACGAGCCCTGTGTTTTTGTCTTAAGGTCACGAAGGAGCATCCTCTGGTTTCGTATTATCAATGTATGCTGGTCGCTATATCTATATCTCTCATAAATATATGGCAACAACGTCCTAAATTGCATATGACCTATATCTTTGGATAGTAATGATGCCCTGATGATGAAAGTATATGTGATATTGCGCGATCACGTCAATTTTCTTATTCCGCTTGCAATGGCTCTTTTATACTGTGTATTTAGATCTTTTTGAAGGCTATATCTTGATCAACGCGTCAATTGCCATGTAAACAGTCATATTAAAAATGTATGTGGCGCTGCATATTGAGAGAGATACCTTTACCAGGTAAACAAACAGCCAATGAGACCATTCTGTATCAAGATGCTTGCTTGTTGTCCGGGTAAACTTTATAGACTGAGCATTTAGCGCGAAAAGACCAACTTGGTCACTTTTGCAGCACTTGAAAATACACTCAGGGAGGGCAACCAAACTGATATATAATAGAGAACACAGCCTCGCTTCACATCGCAACTAGCTAGTTTTTTTTTACATGGTAAGCATTTCTGGAACTGTATACAGAACAAAAGAGAAAAGAGCACTTGCCGCAGCAACAAAAAGTGCACTTGTTCCGGGTTACACAATTGAATTATACATGCAATGTTGCCAGTCGCTTGCGAAATGACGGTTCGGAGACGTGACTCCGCGCCAAAGAAGCTCCAATTTAACCTGTTTCAGTTTATTTCTCCCTTTTTTTTTCCACATTATTATTTTTATTCCTTAATCATCACTATCAGTAATACTACTACATATCATCCATTCATAGCATTCAAAACATGGCAGCGCATGATGAAGATCCAGAGGATATACAAGAAGTTGTGGATGTGGAGAATAAATCAAACTGCAGCAGTACGCAAATAGACGACTTGGATACTGATCCGGCCAATCCCAAGGTACCGTCTACTGCTGCACATCCTTGAATAGAGTTAGTAATAACACTTGTTTTGTAGAACTGGTCAAATACGAAAAAATGGATCAATTTTATCGTTGTCTTTTTTAATGCATTTACAGGGTACTTTTCTTCTGCCGTCTACGTATGTAACCAGTGTTCCTTAAAAGACCGTACAGCAATAAAAATGAAGTGAAATGACTGATTTCCTCATTCAATGGTTTTCACAGATGCCAGCGACCAATGATCTTCGCATTCACTTTGACACGGACTTGACGGTATGCTATACGAGGCAAAGGAGAAAATCAAAGGATTGGGGAGACACTGAAAGATACATTAGGTGATCAACGCCACAATCGCCCTGTTTGTCTTGGCGATTGGTGTGGCGGTAAGTTCAGAACCGGCTAGAAAAGTTTTACCGCATGTCTGATTGTTTCTGGTTTTCCTTTGTTAGCCATTATTCTGGGCACCGTTTAGTGAGCGTATAGGTCGAAGGTATGATCAGATAACTTTGGAGCAATGACGAACGATACGAAAGCTAACTTGAAATATACGATAACACTTTTAGATGGGTTTACATATCATCCATGGGATTTTATACCCTATTTACAATCATCTGTGGTATTGCTGATAGTCTACCTTTGTTCTTTGTATTCCGAATACTGCAAGGCATTGCGTCTTCAGCTGGTAAAATAAGCTTCTTGTTGGATCTGTTGATCGACCATTTCTCGCTGCTTAATTCACCTGATCCACTGAAGAAAAATTACTATCTTATCTTGACAGGTATGGCCGTTGGTGGCGGCAGTGTTGCTGATCTGTTTAGACCCGCTGAACGGGGCCGTGCAATGAGCATATTCATGCTAGGGTAATCCCCCCACTTGATCCATTTATTGAGCATGCAAAGCAGCCAGAAGCAACAAGACAATTGATTTGCTTTTCTCTTTTTTATTCGTGTGTGTAGCACCATTATCGGACCTGCATTCTCGCCACTTATTGGTGGCTATGTCGCACAATACCTCGGTTGGCGCTGGATTTTCTATATCTGCACTATCTTGGGTGGCGTCATCTTTATCGCAAATATTGTATTCCTGCGCGAAACGCTTTATCGACCTCACGAAGAAAAACCTAAAAGTCGACTCAAGAATCTTAAATTCAACCCCGTAAGTTTATATATAACTATTGGGCACTTTTTAATATGTTTGAAAAAAGCTAATCATTCGCATGTGAGGTTTATAGTTCATCAGCCTTCGCTTACTACTGCGACCGGAGGTCCTACTGGTCTGTTTGCCAATCAGCACTGCATTTGGTTGGTTCTACTATCTTGTCACCATCCTACCATCAACGTATTCCGACGTGTATGGATTCGACACTGGAACGATTGGCCTGTTGTATTTGGCTGGTGGTGTGGGCAATTGTAGCGGGAGTGTGATTGCCGGTCTTGTGTCAGATCGAGTTTATGCGTATCAACTCAAGCATAATAAGATGTCAACAGAAGGTCGATTGGTGCCATTGTACTTTGGTATCCCCTTTTTGATTGCTGGCCTGTTCATGTATGGCTGGTTCATCCATGCGCATCTGCATTGGTTCACTCCTTTGGTCGGATACATGTTAACTACCCTGGGATCCATGTATACCATCACAACGGGGACAACCTATTTGGTCGAATCCTACCTTCAAGTGTCTGCATCAGGTAAATTCCGCTTGCTGTGTGCATATACTGAATGAAAGCTGAATCTAACACTATCATAGTGGTGTCTGTTAGTAATTTTACTCGTAATTTACTTGCCATGCTGTTTTCAATATTGTCAGTGCAGATTCGAGCTGGTCTGGGCGATAACTGGTCATAGTAAGTTGTATACCCTTTCCTGATACGGGTGATGATAGCAACAACAATTCTGACCAAGTATGCTCCTTTGCTCTGCTCTAGCACGTTGGCAGCATTAATGAACCTTGTGTTCTATGTTGTTTGTATTCCCACAGTACATATCTATGGCTCACGAATGCGCAATGCCAAACCATGGTACACGACAAAAGTTTCAAACTAAAACTGATTTAATCTATGATGCAACAATGCAATACCATAATACCCTTGTAACAAACTATTCAATCATATAAAAAGTAATACTGTTTATATTTGCATGCCTTTCTACCTTGTTCCATTTGATTCTCAGAAAACATGCGCAAAGATCTTGGTATTTATATGTTTTCTATACTTGAAGAAGACACGATAGAAACACGGCGTTATCGCTTGTGTACATAGGTGAAATAAAGAATTTAACTGTTATATATTACGCTTTCGTAAAAAGAGCAAATCCATCATAAAATTATGGCTGTTGCCAAAGAGAGCGACGAGATTGCTCAGCATAAATATACAGAGGACGACGTCCGGAACTTGCAAGAAAAGCTAAACTGCATTGATCAAGAATACAATGAAGGCATCGTTGATGATCGGTCACCGCAGTGCTCTAACTGGCAAGATGATCCGTAAATATTTGGGCTTGTTTGTTACCTTGTAAAGATCCTGACACACTTCTTTGGTTTGTTTAGTTATGAGCATCCTGGTCAAGGTGTCGTTGCCGATGTAAGTACATGGCACTTTGAGAGGAAATATTGAAAAATGCGATAGCTGACTTGTGGCAATTGATGCGGTGACAGGAACTTTCCAAAATCCACAACCAGTTGTACATGATGTTGACCCGCATTGAAAAGTAGGGAAATTAATATCATTAATAAAAAATTAAAACAAACTATACAGAACTTTATTTATTTCATTTATTTCTTCTTAGCCTTGGTGGCATCCTTTTTGGGAGTGGTATTGAGTTCCTTGGCATATGGGATGAAGGTACGACCATCCATGTAAGGAACCAAAGGTGGTGGGACCTCCAAACCATCCTCACGCTGCCAGGTTTCCAACAGACCGCAAATGGCACGTTCAGTAGCGCACAAAGTCGAGTTTAAGCAGTGGACATACTTCTTTTCACGGTCAGACATCTTCTTGACACCGCAACGGATCTCGAGACGGCGAGACTGGTAGTCGGTACAGTTGGAGCACGAAACCAACTCCTTGTATTCACCCTGGAATGGGAACCAGGCTTCCAGATCGTACTTTTTGGCAGCAGCATTGTTCAAGGCGCCCGAGACGATAGCGACGACACGGTAAGACAAGCCCAGGCTCTGGAAGAAATCCTCGGAATGGCTGATCATGTCATCGAACATTTCCCAGGACTTTTCAGGGTCGGTCAGGACAAACTGCTCGATCTTTTCAAACTGGTGGACACGGAAGATGCCCCAGGTATCCTTGCCGTGAGCGCCAGCTTCTTTACGGAAACAGGTCGAGTAGCCTGCGTATTTGATGGGCAACTGCTCGGCGGGCTTTTCAAACCATTCGTTCGAGTGGAAAGCAGAAATGGGCTGTTCAGAGGTAGCAATGAGGTACTTGTCGTCACCATCGGCAGAGACCTTGTACAATTCCTCGTCAAACTGGCTCAATTGGGCGGTTTTGGCCATCATATCCTTGTTCATGAAAAAGGGCGTCATTAACTTTTTGTAGCCGCGTCTGGCCAAGAAGGACAGACCATAGTTGATCATGGCCAAGTTCAGATCCACACCGACGCCGGTCAAGAAATAGCCACGGTGACCAGCAACTTTGGCACCACGGTCCTGGTCGTAGCCATCCAAACGGGCCAACACTTCGTGATGCGACAAGATATCCGTGCGTTTCACAGGTTCGACGTCGTTGTGGTTGTATGTGCGAATCACCTCATTGTTGTCCTCGTCCATGGATGTCGGGACCGACGCGTGCACAACGTTGCCCAACGTTGCCAGCTTGTCCTTCCACGACGTCTCGCCTTCTTTGGCTTCGGCAATCAGCTTTTCTTTGGCCTTTTGCAACTCTTCCTTTTGTTTCAACAAATCGCTGGCATCTTCCTTGGCTTTGAACTTTTTGCCAATTTCCTTCTGCACGGCATTGATTTCCTTGTTTTTCTGATCGCTCAAAAATTGAGCTAATTCACTGCACGATAAGTATTATACCGGGGCATGGTTTCGCGGATCAACAAGTTCAAGGTGAACGGGAAAAGCAACTTACTCTTGACCCATTCTTTGTACAAGGCAATAATTTCGTCGACAACTTCAACGGAGCCACCACGTCTCCGTTGCGATTCCTTGATAATTTCAGGATTGCCACCACGGTCTTCTAGTAAAAGATTAATGTCGAGCATGTTGTATGTGTAAAACACCAAGGTGGTTTTGGGCTCCCTTCTCTTTTTTTTGTTAAAATGTCAAAAAGTGTAAATTTCTGAGTCAGTCGCAGTCACTCGTTCATGTTAGCGAACGGAAGGTGAGATAGCCAGATCCCACACCCCCTTCCCGCCATAAAAGATACAGGCTTTGTATTGTGGTTTCTGTGATAGGTGTGTCTGTGTCTGTATAGTGTGAGTGGTGGGTGACACGTTTTATAGCATAGAGCATGTGCTGCGTCATTTTTTGTTTGAAATACAGGTGAGTCAAAAGATATACAAAAAAGAAAAAGGAAAAACAAAAATTTACAAAACGATATTATGGACATAATAGTAGAGAAGAAGGCAATTAGAAGAAAATGAAAGAAAAGAGGGTCCGCAGCAGCCGTCTGGAATAGTTACATGGTAGTACGAAGACACACTACTCTCTGTGTTGATGCTGGTGCTGCTGGTGATGAGGGTGGGGATAATCGGGCGAGGCTGTAGGCTTGGGTGGCGTGGAAGAAAGCGGATAGATCGGGAACTGCATATAGTCCATGGCTGCTGGGGCAAATGTTCGTCTCGAAAGTTGATCTACGATAGAGAAAGAGTACGTATGAGAATCTTCCTTGGAAAAAAAGGCAGATCACAAAAAGGAGGTTCGGGAGCAATGTATACGGTACCCATCAAACTCGGGATCGGCGTTGACTGTTTCCATTCTCCGCTTGGCGACAGACATCCTTCACTCGAGGACTGATTCGAAGAGGTCGAAGAGGAAGGCGACAAGGACAGGTTGAGCATGGATGACGTGATGGATGTCTTGTTGCTAGGAGAGAGTGGCGGGGACGACGGTGGAGACGATGCTGCTGTGCCTGCTGCAGCTGCTGCTGCTTCCGTTGCCGTAACGGCTGCTGTACCTGAAAACGTCTCCAGGTTGGTGTTGTACACAAGAAATATATTTCCGAAGAAGAGTCTTACCTCTGAGGATGGATCGTAAGGCGGCCTGCTCCTTGGCGACGCTGATGCCTTGGACGGAATGTCGATGCTGTCTGACTGACGAGCCAGAAGCACTCGACGGTGGAGGTGGCGGATGGGGTGATGACAGTTTGCGTGAGGCTACAGTGCCCACAGTTTGCTGCTCGCCGCTGCCAGCGGTGAAAGATGATCTGCTCAAGGGACTGCTGGGGGTAAATGCTGTCATTAGCTTTTCGATACGACGAAGGCGGTCCTCGATGCGATCCATGGCATGATGATCGCCGTCTTGACCCTGTGACGATGCTGCTGCTGCCGCTGCTGCTGCTGCCACAGCTGCAGGTCCTCCACCTTGTGCAGCAGAAGCAGAAGAAGCAGCAGCATGGGCCGCCGCGGCAGCCGCTTGAGCCTGAGCCTGGGCTTGGGCAGCATGTGCTTGAGCCCGTTTACGGCGCTCCGAGTTATTGTTGCACTCGAAGCCTGCATTGACACAGTATGCACACGGGTTACCGCCATCGCACTTTGTCTTGCGTCGGCGACAGGTCTCACAGGCTGAGCCCGAACTTAGTCGGCGCGCGCTATTCGTCGTGAAAACGCTCCGTGAGTAGTCCGACACTACGCTGTAGACGCATTCCTGGCTGGTCTCTTGGCAGTTGCCACACGGCCGCTGTCCGTTGCAGACCCGTTTTCTACGCTTGCATGGCTCGCACCCACGCAGCGAAGAGCAGCGATCAACCAGCACGTTCCGATTGGGTGGACTAGGTGGTGGTGGCATGGTTGCCCTACAAAGAAGGCCCCAGTTGTTAGGATGATACAATGATGAGAGAAGCGGTATTGTTGCTGTTGATGTTGTTGGAGGGCCTATGGTAGTTGTCTAGAGGGTTCAAATCGAACAGAATGGAGCGGGCTACTCACATGTAAACCTTTTTTCAATAGGAAAAAATGGGCGGGAGTGGAGGAAAAGTAGTTTTAAAGAAGAGCAAAGAGAAAAAAAGCGGAAAGAAGAAGAAAAAACAAGTGAGAAAAAGAAGAAAGCTAAAGGACGAAAGAAGGAAAAAAGCAGAGGAATTTCTTTTGTCTGTATTGAGGAGTGCCCTCTCTGTCTCTGTCTCTGTCTCTCTCTCTCTCTCTCTCAGTCTCTGTCTCTGTCTCCACACACAAAGCCAGAGAGGGGTCCCACCATCGGGATCCGGCGGAGGTAGCCCCGTCCGAAGGAACCAATGGTCTTTTGCAAATCCGCACACAACCTTATTTGGCCTGTCTCAAATCTTTTAGTGTCCTTGCTCTCTCTTTTTCTCCATTGGTCGACTCGCTGCTACTGTTTCGACGGGGATGATTGACATGGGTTTCCGTTTTGTCTTGTGTGGTGTGGGAATGTGTATAAACCAGGAACACACCAAAAGCGTGGCGTCGAGCTTTACAAATCAGGCGTGCAACGAAAACGCAACAATAAGAAGTGAAAGAGAAGCTTCCCCACAAGGCAGTAACCAAGCAAGTAACCAAGCAACCGACCGACCAATTTACTGGGTTGCAAAACGAAAAAAAAACCAATCTTGCCCTAAAATGTACATACATGCGAGCGATAAGCTCGGAATCACCCCCACGGACAGCCCCCGTTCTTTGACTTTTGTTTACATTTACGTGCATGCTGTGTTTCTCGGTAACAAGTGCAAGATGAGTGTCATGGGGGCTGGGTTGGGGAAAAGGGGACGGCACAGATCCGCGTTAAAAGGTTTAGGCACATCAGACATGGTTCTGGTGATGATGATGATGGTGGTGGTGATAGTGATCTCAACTGTCACCATACTTTAAACTCACCAAAAGGAAAAAAAGAAAGGAAACTGGCGTGGGAGGATAGGAGCAAGCGTGTGGTCGTGCTACACAGCTTGGGAATATGATACCACTGGAAAAGTTCTCCAAGAAAGAAGAGAAGCTACCACTACGTCATTTGTGTTTATTTGAGCGTGTCTTCTGTTTCACACGGCAAGTGATAGACGATGAATTCAATCTCTTTCCGAAGTCCATCGCAAAACTGATTCAGCGGCAGATCATTCGGGTTGTATCCAAAAGGGTTTTCTATTTAAGCCATGCCCAATTCAGTTCTCTTTCTCTGTTCCTTTCCTGTCTACAGTATCAAGACCGCCTGCTTACCGATCTCAGCGCCGATGGCATCAATACCGTACATCGTAAACGACGCAAGGATCACTGTGGGCACCATCCACCAACGCAACTGAGCCACCAGTGTAAACGGAACGGCTGCTAGGTACAATGCCAACGATTGTTTTCTAATCCGCTCCAAAAAACTTTAATAAACCTGAGCCAGCGCGAGAAACCCTCTTTAAACTTACAGATGGATGCGGTAAGACACGGGAATCGGGGTATTCGCGATCCGCTCCAGGCCAGCCAAACAATCATTCATCTGATTCAGATGCCCAATGATACTGTTTGAAAAGATACCGTCGATCCTGCCTACGCTCTTGGCTTGTTGCACGTACAAGCCCATTCGGAACAAGATCTCCAGTGGTAAGGACATGTCCACTGTCCCAGTCGCGTCTTCCACGTCAGGCAAATCCTCATCCGACGAAAACATGGCTGCTTGCGTCTGTAAGGCCGCAGCTACAGCCGCGCTGTCCAAACTCGTCACTTGACGTTGTTCTTCTCCATAACTACTCGGTGACAACGGCTCGCCCAAAAACGCCTCGTCAGCAGCTGCAGGCACCCAGTTGGGTGGAAGAAGTGAGTCCAGATCATAGTAGTCGCATCCCAATTCATTACGAATGTGGTGCTTTGTTGAAACCGCAAACGCCAATAGCAGTTTCATGCACCGCATTTTCTCCGAATGGTCGTTCTGTGTTCGCTCTGGAATGGAGGTCCATATGAGGCGTGCCAGGTTACGCGTACGGCTCACTAGGGTTTCCCAGAGTTGTCTGCCTTCATAGTATCGAGCATACGAGGTGTTGGCGCGAAATGCCAAGAGAAGACCCAATACGACTGACAACGCAGGAACTATTTTTAAAATGAATTTGTGTGTTTTACAGTTAGCAACAAAATATGTTTTCGGTTTATCTGCATTCAGGAGAGGCACGCCCAACAGGGTGCCCTCCTTGAAAACAGTGTGTATAGACGGGCGCTACTACTTGCCTACAGAATTACTCAAGGCGACACCGGTATATTGAAGTGAAAGATACGCGTAAGCCACTGCATATGCGTAAAGGCCAGTCAATGCAATCAATGGAAGAATGCTAGGCCAGACCTAATAAAGTCACTTTATACTTTAAAACGTCGCTCAACTGAAGTGATTGCAGTAGCAGTAATGAGCTTTACCGATCCCCTCCAACTAAATGTTGCAAATGGAATGCACCACGACCGTTGAATCACCAAACGAAAATAAGAAAAGAAAAAGGTTTTTATGAATTAGTTAATGACGAGATTGCGAAACAAACAGACAAGACGAGGAACAGAGAGTTTGGCCAGTTTTACCGTAAAACATCAGGATATTGAGAGAGCTGACGTTGCCATCGTTCACGGTAATAGTGGGGAGGAGGATCGTGATCCATTTTTATCTCGATGGAAAAGGGAAAAAAGAAGGGTATAGGTTGTGCAACAAGATCTGTCAACAGGATAGGTACAAAGTGTATGCACTACACAGGAGGCGTTTTGCGGGATCGGCGGCGTCGGTCCGATAAAAAAAAATCATTTAAATTTGGTGAAATGTATGTCTGTAACCTATGAGTCCGATCTCGCCCCTCTCTTTAGCTGATAGAACGATACATCGTCACTGCCTCTTATTCTCGTCGATTGTCGTTGTTGTCCGCATCAACGAGGGTAGACTTGGAGAAATATATGATGATGACACTGCATCATGATGGCTTTAGTACTTGGTTACCCCCCCCCTAAAACCCCGATTGCTGACAGTTGCACAAGAGCCCAACTTGACATTGATAAGATTTAGACCGACAATTTTAACTGACAAGTTGACAACAAAACGACATTGATCTCCATCAAAATGAGCATCACTAATAGGTGCATATATAAGTTCGTTAATTGGATAATGAAAAGAGCAATATGATTTTCTGTCGTTTCCGTTATCGAACAAAAGTGATTTGCATTTAAGATACTAGGATTCATACATGGAATCCACTTTTTTTTGGGTTCCTGTCAAAACGGATGACAACAAAAGGGTAACTGGTTCCAGTGATGGCGATGCATTGAATTAGGCGGTCCTACAATGTCAACGCAACGCGATTTCTTTGCTAATGAAAGTTTGATTAGGAACCCATGATATTAATAACATACTGGTTCATCTGTTGTCAGGATTCGTCCATCCCCAATTTACGCTCGGAGCTGGTTACATCTGTAAATGCTTTTTTTTAAGCGAAGTATCAAAGGAAAACAATTGATACAAGAGGTCCAGAATTTGCTTCTTCGAGCCCCAACGCCTCTAGTGTCTTTGATCGTAGATCTTGAATTTATGATGGTAAGCATTAAACACATCATTAAATAATGATGATACTGCGTAATTTGACTCACTTTACACTGTAGTAAGTACTTGTCCAGATGATGGACGTATTTTTCTTCATCTTGCCGTCCATTCGACAGTATAACCGCCTGGGTAAGTTCATTCCACTTGGCTTAAAATTTTTGGTGAGGTCTTCAGCCGAACTGGACGTTAATGTACGTGAATGCTTCGCTGGGTGAACTGATTTTCGGGATAAAGCAAAACAATCACAGTCAGTTATCTATAAAGCTAAAAAAAGCTCACAGAAACACAAAAGAAGGCCAAGACTACCGAGGCTGAATGGCTAAGCCGAACAAATCACCGATATCCAGGCCAGCTACAGCAGCGCCCTTAAGCAGCATCGCCACGCAGTTTACCAAAGACGAAAGGCGAAAAGGCTTATGGAGGACGACGAGGAACACGATATCACTGATGATGAGCCATGGGTTACTGTTGCGTCTACTGCTGCAAATACAGCTTGGAAGGCCAAAAATTGCGCGCACGAAACTCTATACAGAAGCTTCACATAACAAATAAGCAGGCGTCTGAGGAGACAATGACGCGAGAGGCTCGCGTGCGCCAGGTATATTGACAATTTTAACGTGTTTAATGATTGTTTGTTATCTAGATATTTTGCTGGCTCTTATCCTTCCCTCTGTAGCATGACATAGTCCTACAGCAAAGCCAAAACAGTTGGTCTGGCCTCAACCTCAATAGACATTTGCTGTTGGGTGACGACCCCGCTATCGCTGTGACCCTCACTGTAGCTGGCAAACAAGTTAAAGAATTTTACAAGGAAACCAGCCTGGTGCTTCTCTGGACTGGCCGAGGACGGTATCCCACCTATCGAGAAACTGGGCATAACCGCCAGTGTCGTGAACGCCGGGACCTTTACAACGCTACGCTTCACCAAAAGAGGCGCAGGAACTAGAAAAAGAAGCTGAAAACACAAGAATGGCAGATCGACGATTGAAATGAAGGCAAGAGGACAGATAAAGAAGCTGGAGTATATGTCCCGTGCTCAACTCAATTTGTATAGCTTTTGTTGCACCCACTTAAATTCAGTAATTAAAGTCATGAGAAGTAGTAATTTGCGTAAAGAAAGGGCCTATTTTATTACTTGTATCAATAGCTTTATGAAAATTCCAAAAGAAGATTTTGCCGGTTACAAGTACAGAACTTCTAGGCGATACACTATAATTGTGCCACGGCTAAATAAAAGGTTTTCTCTAAAATCCAACATCATGTACTATCATTCTGACACTTGTATATAATATAAATGGAGGTGAAGGGGGGATATTTTATGCTACACGTTGGTGTGGTGTATATCGATTACAACGTAGGTCATTGTTTATTCGACAAATTTACAGGATAGCTCGTTTGGTTCAAAGTAGTGATCAAAATTTCCAAAGTAGTTCATAATAATGATGTACAGGAGGTTCAAAAGGTGGTCTAAGGAAGTGGTAGAATGATGCTACAGTGCTAGCTCAAACAAGTGAAGAGTTAGTGAATGGATGGATGGATGGATGTGATTACAAAGACAGCGGTGAAAACAGTGATAATTGAATTGTCGTTACAAAAGTGGTGGAAAGTGATCAATGTGTGAAAGGCTAAAGGGAGTTCACAGGCACGACAAGAAGATTAATCGGGTTAAGAGTATAAACCAGATTGCGACTATATTAATCGTTTTTTGTGTCAAAGCTTCCGCATTCTTTACGCCATTCTAACGATAACTCCAACTGTGCTTGCGAAATTCTTCAAGTCAGCCTCATCAGTGTAGGGAAGCATTATCTTGACGCTGGGTGGATTAATTTCAGTATATAATAATGAATCAATAAAACAAAGATATCTATAGTACCTGCATAAAGTTTTTCTTAAAGGTACTTCAATCTTCAATCGAAATATATCTGTACACAAAAACATATTTACAAAACAGTGCTGCAATACATATCTTTCTACGATACATGTAATGGAGGAATAATATAATATAAGCGTACCATAATACCAAAGGCAATGGACCTTAGCATGATCATATTTCTCGGTGGACGTAGCATTCTGAGTAACTACACTCCACAGGCATGGGCTGTCTCATTTTGATATAATCACTGACTTTTTCCTTCCAATGTAACAACATTTCCACCACTAGCGATTTCGCTTACAACTTCAGCAGCTGTCATAAATGATTACAGACAGGTAATCCAAGGTCTTGAAGTTGTCTGTCAAAGTATGTGTTTTTTCAATCCTATGTGATTTCAATCCCATATGATTATATTACCATGTGTATACATTTTAAGCATAAAATTACACGAAAGAAAAAGGTGGTCATTAGAATTAAAAAAATCGATGTCTCTTTATTATCCAGTACAGTTGCATTTACATTTTAAATTGAAGGGAGCACTGTAATACTTGTCGTTTCTAGTGAGACAAATGTTATTGTATAGAGATTGCTATGATATGGTAATGGCATATGTAAAAGTCTTTATATGAGTTATTGACAAGATAGGCTATTTATTCAATATGTATTTAAAAGAAGGAAAAAAGAACAGAACATGGTATAGGAGGATATAATGTTGTGGATGGAGCAAGCGAGTGTATGTGTGTATATTTGTGTGTGTGTTAGGAAAAATACAGTCTAGTTGCCATGAGGAATGCATCTAGAGACTGGTGGAGCTTCATCACCGGTGGACCAAAGAGAGACGGTGATGAAGGTTGTGTATGTCATTGATACAACGCCAAACACGATGATGGTGATATCGATAAACTTCTGACGGAACGTACTGGCCACGCCCTTGAGATGAAACAGTGGTGGGAACAGGAAACAGAGCGGAACACAGCAAAAGGAACCGATCAGAGAGACAAACTTATCGAGATCGCTCGAGCCAGCAATGGCAATTCCGGCGCACGCCAAAACCATGGCGAATCTGAATGCGTTCTTTTGCCACTTGACCACAGGGTTGTTCTTGCCGGAGCGGGTAAACAGACCATTCTCCATGATACGGATGGCTGGGAACAACTGGAGTGGGATGGACAAGCAGATCGCCAGTGCGTAGAGGCCTTGAATGGTATCGACCGTACCGGTGGCAGGCAGGTTGAGCATAATGACAGTCTGGACCTCTTCACCGAATGCGAGATAAGAGATGAATCCGATGGACAGAAACAGGAGGGTGATGCCGAAAAGGGTCCATGAAAGCACTTTGGGGAACTTTGACGGATCCTTCATGGATTCGGTGATGGGGATCACAAGGCCAACGCCCTCGTATGTAAACACAGCGGTGCCGATAAACATGGGGAAGGAAGACGGGTTGACAGTCCAGATGACTTGGCCAATGCCATGCGTAGCCAGGACAAGGAAATCGTAATAGTAGAGGTAGACCAGGCCGATGAGAATGAACAAATCAGCAATCAAGGCAAAGGCAGACAGCTTTTGGATCTTTCGGATCATGGCCAAGGGCACAAACACGATAATCTGGCCCAGGATGAGATAGGCGAGAGGGACGTTAACCTCGCAGTGGAAGATAGACTCTACGAGGGCCTGCAGGTTCTGTGCAACAAAGACCATGTATGCACACACAAAGCCAATCTGAAACACATTGCCATGCGCTTAGTTACTAAGCGAGATAACAACCCATCATTGACACCCCCACATCAGCCCTATCAGTCCCCCCGTCATCACCCGTTCACCAGTAAAAAGTAAAAAAACGAACCTGCGAAAGTGTAATGGCAAACAGCACAAGAAGACGCATGCCCTTGCCAAAGAGGACGCCACCAATGTCACCAAATGACATTGGAACCTTGTTACGCGTCTCAATGAGCAAAAGGAAGGCATAGAGCGAAATGACCGCAATGGACGAAAGCAGGACCGTTGAAAAGATCAAGCCTCCATTGTAAAACCTATCATGTATGGCGCACGGATCATCCCACAACGTGATTGGAGCCAGTCTTGGGTTAGTAATCAAAACAACACACACACACACACATACCCTCTCTCTCTCTCTCCACATTAGCCCACACACAAACAAAGCTGCAAACAGGTAAGCAACAACAGCAACTCTGCCCCCCCCCCAACTTACGCTTTGGGTAAAAACATGACTCCGGTGCCGACAAATGACTTTAGCAGTAAGAACACCGCCTTTGCTGGCGTTGCCGTGCCCTGCGGTTCGTCGCCACGTCTCTGAGGTATCAGCGGAGACTCCTCATCTGCACCCTCCAAGAACCCTTCTTCTTCTTCGTCGTCATCATCATCCTCGTCATCGCTCAGATCTTCACCACCAAAATGGCCATACAATGCCAGAAACTCAACAAACGACTTGGTCGCCCAAGGCGATGGCTCCTGGCCTTGACGCTGTGCACGAATAAAATGACGACGGAAACCTCCCGGATCCTTGAGGTTGGCCAAGGCAGGATCTGACGGCTCGTTGCGCGGCAATACCACGGATCGGGTTCGTTTCCGCTGGTATCGACTGTGCTCTACATTTTCGGTCCACTTGTAGATACCGTGGGTGATCGATCCACCAGGAAGCTGATGGACTGACGTGATGCCGGACGAGTTGTCATCCGACGGGTATTCGTCTTCGTGACGTGACGGCACTGGCGAGGTCTCGACCAAGTGTCGCTTTACCATTTTGGCAACTTGGCCCTCTGGCAAATCCGTATGTGTGGTTGTATTGGACAAGGGGCGGAAGAGTGAGTGGCTACTGCCTACTCGGCTCAAGTCGGCGCCGCCACCAGCACCACCGCCGTTGCCGTTTGTGCTGCCATAGGTTTTGATGGATGCCGCTGGAGACGAGCCGTAAAAGACGTTGGGTGGGACGGGTGAAGACGACAGGCGGGCTATGGACGAAGCTCGGTCAAACGAACCGGCAAGATTCCGTTCGCTGTCATTTTGGTATTGTTCTTGATTGTGTCGATCGGAGAATGCTTTGGCATTCACCGGTAATGGAGATGACATTGTTTGTGTGTGAAACGAAAGAAAAAGAGAGAAAAAGAAAGAACTGTGTTCGAAATAGGTTGAAAGCCGAAGACCGGGCTTTATTATAAAAGAGCAACCCCCCCCTAATAAGAAGAGCACATACAGCGATCTTCCTTTGCTCTTTTTTCTCCGACTACGTACATAACAAAGTAAGAGGTGATGGTTATAAATAAAGCGTCTTGTTGTTCAGACACCCTTGATCCTTTTGGGAAGAAGGCAGGAATTGCCTAATCTGACCATTTCTTGTGCTACAGCAATGACGCACTCTTCTTCCTCTTGTGTGCTCGCCGAGTCTTTTCATCCCCCAAAATCCACCGGTTCTATTTCATCATTTCAACAAAGAAAGTGACAGCTGCCTCATACTCTATTTCTAGAGCAGTCTGTGAGAGATAAAGTAAGTGAGAGAGAGGGTGTATCATTCATATGATCACAAGCCTTTGATATGAACAAGGGCTTATCGTCATCAAGCAACAGCAACAACATACCCGCCCCCCCTGACTTTCTCCTGGTTTGGGAATACTCGCAAGAGGTGTGCAACGACCCTCTGTCTGCCCGTGATGTGCACTGCTGGGTCGTCATTGAAATGATAAACGTGAACCCTCATCATCAGCATCATTTAACCACATGGAGACCGGGGTCTCTTGGTTACTTTGTTGCTAAGTTACTGTATGCTGCTCCCCGAAACGGGAATTGCTTATCTTTTTCCACTATGCATCTTACATTTATGGAAGAGAGTGTCAGGCATATATCTCGATGTTGTTTCCTTTTGGGGGGGTGGGGAGAGTAAAGCCATAGAGGGAAGAGGAGTAATGATGTCGCAGTTGCAAAAATATATATGCATACCCGTCATCGCGTTTCAATGTTCACTGCTCAGCACACATAAAGTTATGTACGTGTATGTGGCAATTTCCGCTATCCCCCCCTTTACAGGCGAGCACCGTTTCTTTGATACCGTCGCTTTCACAAAGGTGATGCAATGTTACTGATTGTTGTTGGTGTTGTGCAAGTGAGTTTAGCAAAGTGTCAAAAACGAAAGAAGTCCAATGAGGTCATCGGCTGTCGTCCCCACATACACACACACGCACACACAAACATACACACGCATTGTTCCACAAACACCCATGAAATTCTCTACATTGTGTTATGCAGGAACCCATCAATAATAATCCTTGCCAGGGGAAAGCGAGATAGAAGATGCTGATGATGCGTCTCGTGACCAGCCCTTGTTCCCTTTTTTGGGATGTTCCAATGACGCTGCTTTTGCTTTTCATTATCTCTTCTTTTATGTATGACAAGAAGTGCTCGTTAGAAAAGAAGTGTTAGCGGTCAAGTGGAGTTACTATTCTTTGTCGATGTCTACGTACCCTTAATCGCAACAAGTGCTGGTCTTGTTTTATAAACCAAAAAAACATGGTCGAGTTGACCCTTGCATACAGGACTCTCGTGCTGTGGGTGATCCCCGTCGCGCATTACAGTCTTGCGTATAGCTACGAGTGTTGTGGGGTCGGGGCGTCATATATAGCGCCAAATAGGTTCAAACTAGGATACAGGTTATACAAAAAGAAGTCTTGTCGGAATGGTCGGGATGGCCGGTTTATCTGGTTGCAGCAATACAAACGCTTATCACGCGATTAGATGCACTTCTTTCCACATACACAACGTCTTTTTCTTTGCTTCTGCCATTTTATATGGTATACGTAGGAGCAGAAAACAATGTCCTTGTTATTGACTTTTTTTTCTGTGTAAAAGTGCCTTTAGTTTCGTAGATTTAGTAGGAAGGTTGAGAAAAGACGTATACGGGAGGCAGCGTTGTTTTATATGGCCCTAAAGTGATTTATAGATAGCGGACGTCTTGCTTGAGCCATCATTATCAGTATCCTGGTGCAGCTGTCTGCTACTGTGCTGTGATAAGTAACGACATGATTAAATAATCAAACGTGCGAAGAAAAGGGTCCTGACGCAGTTTCTGCATACGCGATTAGAGTACATCCACACATTTTAAAATGCATGCCTGGCACTAGTTAGAAACTTAATGCTTGTGCTTTTATTATCTATGGTATGAGAATTGCTGTAAGGGAAAGAATCAGTCAGGAGATATTGCCAGCCACTTACTTGCTCGGCAGCCGTGTTTCTAGATGATATGTGCATTGTTATGACTTATCTATAAAAGGCTTGTCTCTAACTGAACCATCTGTGCTGCTATGCAATCGTTGAAACTGTTACGAGAAGATCTGTTCGCCTGAGACTCTATTCTCGATTGGGATTGTTTGAATCAGCAAACGCGACATACATAGCTGTTTCGAAAGCATTATGATACAGTAGGGACGACAGTTTTTATTTAAATGTACAAAAGGTCAAATAAAATATACAATTTTATTAATGGATAGTGTAGTTTTGATATACAGGCATAAGAGCAAAGGTAAAGAAAATGACCCACGCGGCCACAAACCAAAAGGTATAGATTGTGACATAAACATATGTCTTTTTGGATCGCATCCGACTGCCAATCATTTGTAGTGCCATATTCCTGCGCTTTTCCTGCTCCTCGGGCGCCACGCCGTAATAAGGGTATCGAACAGCACGGTCTTCTTCATCTTGTTCATGCTTGGCCACGTCGAGTCGTCGATCCCGCTCGGTCTTATCTGCTTGCAACCATCCCTTGAGAATCTTGTGATCCATCAGCCAAAAGACCCCGACGACCAGCGTCGAGCTGCATGCCATGACGAGATACATGGTCATGACCCCATTGTATTCATTTTGCAGGTCCCTGTGGTCATCTGCCGAGTCGCCGTCATGGTAAGTCAGGTCTTGAACATAGCCAACAATCACAGCGACAATCGTTGTGCCGATATTGTTGGCACATTTGTGCAGACCCATGCCCGTGCCGGCCAACTCGTGTGGTAGCAACATGGATGTGGAGCTCAGTACGGACACTGGGCCTAATGCAAGTGCTATTGAAAAGATAATCATGCCTGCAGCAGGCACAATCCATGTGTGGGCCAGCAACACCATGGATAGAATCAGTACCAATGTGGCAAAGAGCACTACATGGCATGAAAAAAAAATGAAACAGAGGTTAGATTCATCTTTTTCTCTGGTTGAATTACACATATATAAATGGTGAAGGAAAGACCACTTACAGCTAGTGACACGTTGGCCATAACGATGTACAGCAATGCCCATGATAGGAGCCACCACGATTGGAACAACTTGAGTCAAACTGCTTTGATACTATGCAGGTCACAACAAAAATCGGTTAATGGGCGATCCCATAACTGTAACGCTCGATATCAACCCTCAAAGTATTCATATACGTACGCCAGCCATGATACTCGTTGTCTGGAAGCGAAACTGAACAAATTCACTGTTATATATAGAAAGTGAGATACTTGTGGTTTTGGGATGAGGAATGCTACTTTGTAAGGACTTACGTCGCGATATCATCAAAGCTGCTCAGTACACTGGACATGATCAGTTGGATCCAAGGGATCATCCAAAACGTGCCAGGCACATACAGAAATAGCTTGTACGAGAATTGAAATCCAGACGGTTTGCGACGGCGCGTATTCGTATTCATGGTAGCCGCTGCCTGAGATATCACAGAGAGGCGTCGACTTGGCACAGGCGTTACCGTGTTACTGTTATTGAAATGGTTGCGATACTTGTGCTTTGGCTGGGCAATTTCTCTGCCCGTCAAGGTTGCCCAGCCGTTATGCCACATTACCATCCAGTACAGGACATTCATCAATACGCCTGCTGCACAAAAGATGGTCGCCACATGGATCGGCCAGGAATGGGAACCGCTCGAATAGACAATCGGATAGCAGACCATTTTGGCAGCCCACTTTGTCAACCGTGCAACACATAATAAAATACCAATCACAATGGCTAATTCTCGATCTCTGAACCAGCGAGATAAGATGCCTATTACAATGATTTAGTTGAAAGAGGCGGGGGGGGTGTTCGAGGATACATTGACCCAATAGTGGATGATGCAAAATTTTAAAGTTTACCTTCTTGCATAGTAACGATCATGCCGCCACCTAAACCATAAACAACTTGACCAGCCACCATGATTGGAAAGCTGTTTCGGCCACTGCCAATAGATACGAGCATGCTGCCAATGAAAATAACAATGCTGACGAGGGTTGTACCACGAATTGATCCAAGGCTGGACAAATCGTCAATGAAAATGCCGGCAAACAGTGGCAGGACCGTGTTTACCAGGGTAACCGCAGAAACGAGGATACCGAACTGGGTATTGTTGATGTGCATGTTCTATAATACCGATAAGTTACTGAGATGGATAAACGGGGGGGGGGCGGGGCGTGGTGAACGACGGTAGGAAAAACGGCGATCGCGTGTGTGTGTGTGTGTGTGTGTGTGAGTGAGTGTGCTCGCGCGCGCGCACACAGAGGGGTACAACACGCCAAGGACGAGTTCGTCCAATCCACCAACTGCTGCTTGCTACTTACATCTTTGAGTGCCGTTTTCAGTGTACCCACGGTGGCTTCCAAATAATGACAGCCCACGGGCAATGCAAGCATGCAAAACAAAATTAACAGCTTTAAACGCCAGCTGGCTTTTACAAACAAATCCTCCTCCCGATTACTCGATAGCGTTGCTTCTTTGCTGTATATTGCCGCCGACTCGCCTCCGTTTTCACCATAGAACAGATCTTCGTGGATTGAATCGGGTGCAGTCGTACTTTGTTGCTGCTGTTGTTGCTGTTGCTGTGAGTCCGCGTTGTTCGGCGCCGAGGAACGCGGGTCGGTGGTGGTATGGGTGTCGCTGTCGCCGTTGTTTTCACGCCTTGCAGCAAGTCGCTGCTTTTCGCTGGTTAGCTGATTCAGGGGATCGAGAGGGTATGATGATGTTGACTGATCTGCCGGTGGTGTAGTGGTGCTGCTGCTGCTGCTGCTGCTCATTGCTGTGTGGTAATGGGTGTGTATGTGTTATGTATGTATGTAGCTTTGTTACTGCTGCTGCTGCTGTTTTATTTTGTTATGGCTGGCGAGGTCGGGAGGCAATATCAACATATGCAGTAAAAATGGTTCACAAAAGGACAAAAAGGACTACGGAGTCGTGGAAAAGGGCATGAAGAAAAATAAGGAAAAAAAAAAAGAAGAAAAAGCGAAAGAGAGCTTGAGGGGTGTGTTTTTCCGTTTACTCGTTGTGTCCATATTGTTCCTATTCAGAAACAGATGGGATGCGGTCGCCTTTTATTAGACGGCAAATCGGCTTAAAGGTGGAAAAGAAATGCGCCAAGTACTTCATTGGGTCATAAAATCGAAAAAAAGAAACGTCGGAAAAACCTCTGGCAAGGCCAACAATAAAATTATTTATTTTTTTTCTGTGTGGATTGGCCTTGTCGCTTTGGCACCCCACCCACTCTCCTTCCATCTTCCATTCCTAAGAGAGTGTGTGCCTGGGTATGCTGGCTAATAGGCAAAAGAAGCCTCGCTAAAACACTCTAGGGTCATTGACCCCCAACCAAGTGCACAGATGGGTCAAAGTCATTACACATTATGAAACAAGCTGATAATGAAAGGTGACACGAATTGAAAGGAGGATCGACCTCCGTCATGATTCCGCCTCCCTGGGAATGGGGGGATTGGGAAGTAGTATACAACTATAGTTATGTAGTAGGTGTAAAAACAGTACTATGCTATCATGGTGACAGCTCCGTGGCGCTGTCATCGTCATTGTCAACATCCTCCCGTGTCGCTCGCTGATTGATACTCTTTACCACAATCCGCCTCTTCACCGGCATGTTGGGCACAAGATCCAGCTTCCAATGGTTCTGATAATGTCCTTGCTTCGAAATACGCTTTATTCTGACCTCGCCTTCCCGTCGTTCGTGACGTTTCTCGTGTACACATTCGGCAGCGTCAATCTCCTTGACAACCTTGTGGGCTCGCTCTATTATGTTTTCCCTTTTTCCTATCAGCCCAGCGGCCAAAACTTCTTTTTTCTTTTTTCTACTGCTGCCACCCACACACATTATACTACCCGGTAACAACACAACGAACCTGGAGCAACAGAAGCAGCTAGCCCCCAATGTCGAGCAAGTCTGTGGTTTTCATACTGGCCCTCGTTGTCAAAAGATTCTTGGCACTCCACAACAGGGCATATGTAGGCCGTTATGGTTCTGCAGCATTCACATTTCTGTGACATTGTCAATTGTATTTTGTAAAAATGAGACCCACCGACGATCGAGGGTAAAGCGAATTTTGTTCAGACAGTAGAAGAAAAAAGACCCACACAACCTTGTATCTGTGCTCGATTTGCAAAGACCCATGTCATAAGGTTATGTCATATGCAGTGCAGTGCAGCAGCAGCAGCAGCAGCAGCAACAGGCACTACAATAGCAGCAAGCTTAATGGTTTGTCAGATGTTACGTTATCAAATTTCGGGCCGATCGGCTTCCGTTGTCGATCCACCCAATGGACTCCTGTTCCATAGATCGTTTGCATGATGGCGCGTGAACAAGACTAGACGCTCCCAATGCTCGATGTTTGTTAAAATGCACATAGCCAGTGGTTGAGTAGGCCTATCACTGCGATTTTTGGTATCGCTGTTATAGACAATGTCAGTTGGAAGAAGCAACATTGCTGCTAACTGTCCGTGGCAATCGATTCCATAAGAGTGCCGGCATTGACTGTTTTAAGGGAAGCCAGAAAATCTGCACATATTCAAAAAACATATATAGCTCGTTGGGATTCTCAAACCGGTAACCGAACTGTGCTGTAGTGTACACACTGATCAAGCTTCAATAGAATGAGTGTAAGTATGAGATTTTACAGTATCGAGCTCAAAGTATTATCAGGGTTTCAAATTCGGGCAGAAGAACTGAGTGCAAAGGATTGCAGCCTATCCAGCTCTCCATACCATTTGAAAAGAAAGGGGAACCTCATATGTGCCTTGTCTCGCTAACTCGCTCTCTAAATGACTGCTAAAGTAATACATTTAGAGATACGGTTGGGTACATTTCAAGAATTATTTTACCGACGATTATATCCACCATTGTTGGACACGTTGGTACGCCAAAAACATCACGGATATCTTTCCAGCAGTGTGCTAAACGGATACAAGAGAGAGCTGTTAGACATAACTCCTTGGCGCAAATTACTGCCGTGGTTTCTGCTCCCTTCGCAACTGATTTTTGTGGTCGTGCCAGTTAAAGTAGAAGTAGCAGGTAGAAGGGCTTTTAAGTTCTCAACAGCATTAGTAGTAATGTCAACTAACAGTAAGGGACATTATAATGCTTGCCCGTTGTCTGATAACATGTACATGCAGCGCTTGAAAGCCACTTGCTTTGGCTATCCACTCACCATCAAAGTACTTTGCCTTGTCTGTTGACAAGAAAATTATACGTACAAAAGCACCACATAGTTGGTGACCATAACCAACACGTCTTTCTTTCCCATATTAAGCTAATAGTATAGCAAGGAAATGACTTTCATGCTCAAGTCATTTGCTCATCTAGAATACAAGGACACCAGCGTGAATGGAAGTAGTCCTCGCATCAGGCCGGCCTAAAAAATTACTTATCGGCCAATCAATTTGTATAAGGATGGCTGCTGAATTCGTCTGACGGGCAAAAATGCGTATGCAAATAGTTTGAAAGCAAAAGGAGGCAGATGATTTTAATATGATAAACACACACTGTTCACACACACATTGGGAGCATGGTGCCCATTTGCACGCACATGAAGCTCAATGTCGGGTACTGAGGGGGGGTGTATATGTGGAGTGTGGCAAAGTAAAAATTTACTTATCGTCCCTCTAAACCAAAAGATAATAGCAATGTTCCCGCTAGATCCGATTGATATGATAATCCGAGAAAATCTAATTGGGCATGTTGATCCAAAACCCTATTGGCTGCCAGACCTTCCTTGACTCACAACATCAAAAAACAATCCCCTCCACCCCTTCATATATAAGGCCGCCGTCCCAAACCTATTCCGAAACCGCCCTTGTATTTCTCTTTTTTTTTTTTTTTTTCTTCCTTTGTTCCGCCGTACGTAACATACATGCCACTCACCAAACCCGTCTACCACAACAACCCCAAGCTGCCTTGGGTAGTTCAGAAGTTCGGCGGTACCAGCGTCGGTAAATTCCTGGACAACATTGCCAATCAAGTGATCAAGTATGCACGATTCCGTTTTGAAGAGGGAAAAAATAAATAAAAAAGAGGCTTGTGTGACCTTATACCTGACTGTTGCATCATCTCGTCTAGGGAATACGTCAAGCAAAACCAAGTGGTGGTGGTTTGTTCAGCACGAAGTGGCGAAAGCAAACAGACGGGTACGACGAATCGACTTATCCGTGCAGCAGACGAAGCTTTGCGACCTGGATCAACAGAATATCTACACATCATCAATGACCTTTCAAAAGACCACTTGAACGTTGCCGACGAAATGATCAATGACCCAGAAATCCGTGAGCTTTTGAAGAAGGATATCGAGCGCGATTGCACAAAGTTAAAATCGTTCTTGGAAGCAGCTCAGATCATTAATGAGATCTCCCCACGATCGCGAGATATCATCATTGGTGTTGGTGAAAAGCTATCCTGTAGAATTGTTGCTGCTGTGCTACAAGATCGGGTACGTTTAGACAATAAGCACAAATGCACGGGGGCGGAGGTTGGAGTAAAAACGAAGGAAATGGAACAATCTGCGAAACATGTTATCTGTGGGCTCCGTTTGCTAAACGTTGTATTATCTTCGTCCGTGTAGGATGTGGATGCAGCATTTGTTTCTTTTGAGAATATCATTGACCGCGAGTTTGACGTTTTGGATCAGCGTTTCTATGACTACTTGGGCGAGCGCATGGCCGAAAAAGTGCGCGAATGTGGAAACAAGGTCCCCGTTGTTACAGGTAAGGACCAAAGTCGCGGCCATTTTGTTTGGGACAAGTAGCTGAAAATAAAAAATTGCATACACGAATCACATAGGCTTTTTTGGCATCGTCCCTGGTAGCTTACTCACCACCATTGGTCGTGGTTACACTGATCTGTGTGCAGCATTGACCGCTGTGGGATTGGGCGCCGAGGAACTTCAAGTCTGGAAAGAAGTCGACGGTATCTTCACTGCTGACCCGCGTAAAGTCAAATCCGCCCGCTTGATTTCGATCATCACTCCTGAAGAAGCATCCGAATTGACTTACTATGGTTCTGAAGTCATCCACCCTTTCACCATGGAGCAAGTGATCCGTGCACACATCCCTATCCGCATCAAGAACGTCCAAAATCCACGTGGTCAAGGCACTGTCGTCTTCCCGACCGACTCTGTTTCAAAGGACGGCACATCGACACCCCCTCATTCTCCCAAGGTGCTGGCCGAAAACGGCTACCATCTCGACCTGTCGCGCAAATATCCTACTGCAGTCACCATCAAGGACAGTTTGATGGTGCTCAACGTTCACTCCAATCGCAAAAGTGTCAGCCACGGTTTCTTTGCAAAGATCTTTTCCACGCTTGATCGATATGGTGTTGTCGTCGATCTCATTTCGACATCCGAAGTACACGTTTCGATGGCCTTGGGTGCGGACAGTAATGAAAAGGATATGCTGCGCGTGATTGAAGACCTGCGATCCGTCGGTCGGGTGGACGTCCTGAATAACATGGCCATCTTGTCGTTGGTTGGCAAACAGATGAAGAACATGGTTGGTATTGCCGGCATGATGTTTACGACGCTGGCGTCGGCTGGCGTCAACATTGAAATGATTTCCCAGGGAGCTTCGGAAATAAACATCTCGTGTGTCATCGAAGAGGCCAAGGCAGTAACCGCCATGAACGTCATTCACGATCAACTTCTTAGCAAGCAGAGCACGCTGGTTTTGCCTGCAGTCAAGCAATCCACATTGGAATCCTTGATGATAGAATAGACCACTATACACTATAACCATTAACTCCTTCACCTTGCACACTCCCATTCACTTCGCACTAGCATCCGCACCCTTTCCCCCCCAAAAAAAAGTACATCCTATGTAATTCATTCCCTTTCTTCTTCTCCTTATTCCTACGTTGTTGCTTTTTCTCTTTCCCTCATACTACATTCATCCTTGTCGCATATAGTAAATCAACCCTACTCAATATCCCACGCTTCTATCTATTATTTAAAGTTTGTTCATAAAGTTTTTTTAACTGCATTACATAACACGTTTATAATTGGAAATAAGTTTTAATGCTGTAGAAGAGAGCAAACAGGCTTGACCATTTCGTACATACGCAAGATTATATCTTAAAACAGAGGGGAGTACAATGGCTAAAGAGGCAGGAGTATCCCAAAAGATTATGTAGTGTTATACGTATCATCAGCGTGATTTCTAAAGACGTGTCATATTTGTCCTGATGATGGTTCAATCAAGAAGCAAAACAACAAGAAGAATCCAGACGGCAATGATAATACCAATGCAGTAGTGGCATCGCATATTCATCAAGTGCAGGTTCATTTGGAAGAAGAAGAAATCGGATAAAGCGAGCAAGATGGCTCCTTTCGTTGATATAAAATATTTCTGATTATTATCAGTCTTAGCAATGCCAATTGATTCTTTCCCTTCCTGCTCTTTTGCACCGCTAAAAAACGTTACAGTGGTGAGTAATATTCCTCATTACTGTTGCATCTGTGAGCATCAAACGGCTTCGTACCACATTAACATAAGAACTACTCACCAACATCAAACTCTATTTATGAAACAGGCGTCATCAACGAACTACTCAAAAGGAACAAATTTGAGCAGACCAAAGAGTTTACAACGCGTTTAACATGAGAACTATTTGCGCGCTTATTGCGCGAGCTTTATCGCCTTCTTGTCGCCTCTTGGAAGTGACGTTGGGTCCAAGAATCACGCTTTGAAAGCAGGCGCATCACAAATGGTCAGTCCAGGTTTTTCGATCCAGGTGAAAACCAAAATGCTAAGAAAATCGTGTTGTGATATAAGCTACGTGCAGGAAGACTGAGAGAGACGAACAGCTGAAAAAAAAAACCATTCCAATTTACAGATCTGGCAAATTACACAAGTCTGTTGACGTATGCTCTGACATTGTCTCTTTTAAAATAATCTCTTTCTAAAGGAGGGTCCTCGGTAACAGTTTTTCTTCTTGACAATTGCTTTGGCAATTTAGGCGAACACAGAGAGTGAAAAGAGTGCCAAAGTATGATAAAGCGCGTTGTGATCGTGTTACTGTCGACTACGATACAGAGCCACTGTCACTGTTCCCCGCTTTGTTTAGCACGGAGCTGTGAAAGGATGGACGGAGGGGGAGTATTTGGTATTTTGTTCGCGAAAAAAGAAAAAGGAACTTGTCGTGCACATAAAAAAAAGGCGAAGCAAAAAGCGGTAAAACGTTTATGCGGAAATTGCGAAAAAGAAAAATATATTTTTTATTTTGTTTATCATTTTCTTATTTGTGTGTAATAAATAATAAAAAAAAAGTTCGTTTCAATTATCCCAACATATACCGTTGGCATCACATGCACCCGAAGGTTCACGATCGGCTGCCGGAGTATATGACCACATTCCCACTGGTATATATTGCAAATTTTCTTCAGGGCGCGGACCACTGAATCTGCCGATCATCAGAAGAATTATGACAATAGCCAGCACAAGCAATGACCCGATCATGGCACAGAGCAGTGCATCTGTACTACAGACCAAAGCTGTACCAAAACGAACTGAAGAGAAGAGAAAAAAGAAAGGCGAAATTGCTCGCTTTATATAGACATTTTTCTCGTTCGGGACTTCAAATCCCCGTGAATTTTCATTGGCCCAGATAACGGGTTGCGTATCAACTTGTGGGTTGCCTACTATGGCATAGCAGGCGATACAGCACCAAAGGAAATGAAAGGAGTGGTATACTTGAAGGTCAAGTAGACAAAGCGTGCTTCTGCGGTAGTGGTACGTGTCTCTCACTATGGCAGCTGTACCTCCGATGCTGTCGCCGCTTGGTTGTGAGGGGGTCCGTGCACGGCACCGTGTCAAGCGAAAGACAAAGACACGAATGCGAATGAGCAAGTAGATTCACGGAAGAAATGCTTTTCGGCGAGCAACAAAATGGCAATGTAGAAATGACTGCCAAAATATTTAACTTGATAGATTTTCCGGCATCAGTTGTTCCTGATCAAGCTCTAGTAAACATCAGAACACGATCCTCCCAGCAGCGGCCAGTTTCCATTCCTTCACCCATTAAGGTAAACAGTATAGCGTAGTCCACAGACTATTCCATTTTATTAGTACCTTTTGACTGTATGTGTGGCGCATAATGTTGTGCGTGTGCGGGCATAGATACAACACACTGGACCCCATCGCTGCACTAGTATAAAAATTACCCGTTGCCTTTTATTTTATTCTGTGCTCGTCAACCATTTTCGCCATCCGCCAACAGTTCTTTGAACTACGCCGTGTAACCTCTTCCCTCCATCTCGAATTTATACTGCTGCTGGTAAGGTATCACCCTTCATCTCAGTTTATGCTGCTGCTGCAAAAGTTCCATCCTCATCTCAAGTATGTGCTGCTGCAGATGCGCTGACCCGCTCGTAAATAAGTATCCACTGCCGCTAGTGAAGTTGACTCATCCTTTTTTTTTTCATTGCTGCTGATAAAGTAAATCGGTCCGTTCGATTTTGTGCGGTTCTAGCAACGTTCAAGATCAATTGGGACGGTCAGAAGATTAACACTATAAACGATGACTTTTTACATCTCTTGATCCTTTTGCGCGGAATTTGTTGCTCCATTGATTATCTTGTTCACTTGCCATCCCTTTGTGCACTTTGAGTACGAAGTATATACAGTATCAGCTCGCATTAATGGAGCCATGAAAATGAATCAGATAATCTGCCGACCCTCGAGTATTCTGTGCGATGAATTAGAAAGAAGTCGTTGCTATCGTTTAGATGAGGAAGCGTTTCTAGAATCGAGCATATCTTCGCTGCTGACTATGTATAATACAACACTTGTTAATCCACGACATTATTATAGAGTGTCCTTTGATAATCTAGCCTACTGGATATCATGCGTTAGAGTATACTTGCATGGCTGGCCTACAACATTCTTACAAATCTGGATATGGTTCGCACATGTCAACACAGCTACCGTTGAACCTACATGGCCATTACCACTCCGCATCGTTATACGAACTTTCCGAACTTACAACATTGTCGTATACGTATGGCTGACGTTATTGCTTATTATGATTGCTCACCTACGACAAATCGTCAGCAACTTAAAGGATTAATGGCAGTATTTCGAGCTACCAGCAATTCTCAGCACAGTAAACAAGCCTTTGACTCACAAAGACACACCACTCTTGTCAACCCAGATAATTTGATTGAAATTGCTCACAAAGTTCTAGACGACCCTATCTTCTTGTAGATCTTTTTCGCATGTTTTCCAAACTTACTTCATCTCTCATCTGACGAGATCATTCTTCGACTTACACCACGAACTCATTGTCACACACCACACTTTAACAAACGTTACTCCAGCAATGCCGTCAGCAATTCGAGACGATCATTTATGGATTTAAACGCGACGTTCTGAGGTTTGCTATGTTATCAGCACCAGTTATTAAACATTGAAGAGAAATGATTTCATCGAAACAGTGGCAGCGGTTGTAACGACAAACCAGACCCATGCCGCTCACCATAGTACCTTCAACTATTTATTTTCTGCGATCAGGGCCACTTATTTGAGGGCTATTTCGTTTGGATCACCACTTATTTGAGGGCTATTTCGTTTGGATCACCACTGTATGAGGGCTATTTCGCTTCGATCGCCACTGTTTGAAGGCTCTTTCGCTTCGATCGCCACTGTTTGAGGGCTATTTCGTTTGGATCGCCACCATTTGAGGGCTATTTCGCTTGGATCGCCACTGTTTGAGGGCTATTTCGTTTGGATCGCCACCATTTGAGGGCTATTTCGCTTGGATCGCCACCATTTGAGGGCTATTTCGCTTAAATCGCCACTGTTTGAGGGTTGCTTCGCTTGGATCGCCACTCTTTGAGGGCTATTTCGCTTGGAATTATCTAGCTAATCTCAAGTTTCCATGACCCATACATACTTGTGTTTACATAACGCGCCTAAAGCTTCATGCCATGGATGTCGTTCCAGATCAGTCGGGATACGTTTTGTATCTAGATAGCGTCCCTGGTACAACGACAAATTCTATACATCTTTTAACGAAGGGTTCTGACAAAATTACGTTTTTATGATAATAGCAGAAATCCACATTTTTCGTCATCCTCCAATTTTATCGCTCCATAGCTACGTTGTACGTACGTCCAATAGAAGCAATCACCATAGCATAACATAAAGTTTTCATTTATTATAAAAAATCTATCTACGTAATTGACTCCACATTTTCCCCGGTATCTGTTTAATTCTAGTTTGTGATATTTTATTTTGAGAGTGCCGCCAACAATTTTCGTGAGGATTGAATGGTTGAGAAACTCTGAAAGGAAAACTATTTTGAATTCAAATAGCAAAGCGAGCAGCTGGTATTTTCTCTAAAAGTCTGCCAGTCAGCGGGGTCGAACTTAATCTCCCATATAAGCAGCCAACATTTTTTGTGCAACGGTTCATCCTCAGAGACCCTGTTGCTTTGCATTATTAGACAGTTTGAGATGATTTGCCCCATAAAGCATACTTTGACAGGCAAGCCACGGCGGTCAATAAGTCTGTTGGTGACAAGAGTGCTGCTCCGTGTACTTATAAAGTAATAGGAAGGCGGTGATGCTTTACGTCTCTTTCTTCGTTTACCTGTAAAAAACAAAAAGGAAACTATTTATCTATCAACAGTAGCGTACAGGAAGGTTACAGACAGAAAAAAGATTATTCTTCACGCACGCTATTATTATACATGTTTAAATTGTTTTGTACAGCTGTGGCCCCCTTACTCCCGTCTGTCAAAATTGGAAAGCGTGTATACTTTTGGTAAGGCTTCTGTGTTACATCAGATGCGGCACTTTTATTATACGCCAGCGCTTTATGGCTCCAGCGCATCTTTACCTCGCTTTGTTGTTTGATGTATTAGTTAGCTCTGTTACGAACAATGGATGAGATGGATCACTTCGATATAGTGTAAGATTTATAATGGGTGATGGCACAATATATTTTCACCAATTCAATGAAGGTAACCCCTCTTAATAAAAAAGAAAAAGAAGCACAGTTGCCGTTTTGCACTCGGTCAACGTTTCCCCGTTGATTTGTCACCAGTGGATTGTACATTTCCACACGCAAGTCAACCATGTTACTCAAGATATCTAAAAAGAGTAATCTCCGCTCAGTATTTATGATGATTCAGACACCATCTCGATATTTAGTAACTCTTTTCACTCATGGACGATCAAACGACCATTCAATCTACTGGTGCATCTATTGTAGAAAGCCTAAAAGCAGAACCAGCGCAAGGTACATTGAAGCTGGGTGAAAAGACAAATGAACAAGATACAGCGGCAGAAAAAGCGGTAGTAGCTGCCGCTGGTGACGACCCGAAGGATCCAAAGGTTCGATTTAATCACACATCAGCATAATTATAATTTACCATACATTATATGCATAAGAGATAGCGTAAAAGAGATACATGTTGCATAACGCTTCAGTAACATGTATTGGATGCTAACACATTGACTAAAACTGGCTTATAATATAGAACTGGTCCAAATTAAGAAAGTGGGGTAACTTTGGAATGGTTTTCATCAATGCATTTCTCGGTTACTTTACATCATCAATTTACGTAAGGAAACAGTTAGAAAATTCTATAGAAAAATGCAAATATTGCACACTAGCAGCAAGTTCACCTGATTATCCTCTTTGTTCGAACACTTGTACATAGATGCCTGCTATCCAAGATCTACAAGAGTACTTTGGCACCACTTTGACTGTATGTATGCGAGGGTTTCTTGGTTTTGAAAATGAACAACATACTGATGGTAGAAACTAGGTCATGAATGCAACCATCGCATTGTACGTGGCAGCTATGGCACTAGCGGTAAGGTTTCTACGAACTTGAATTTTTTGTACCTAGGTAAAAAAGCTCAATGGAATTCGAATTTAACGGTATAGCCATTAATCTGGTCACCATTAAGTGAGCGCGTTGGTCGAAGGTATTTCATCAACATTGCAATTAAGCTTTTTATATGGATGCATTATATACACGTATACTCACCGCAAAAATTTCTAATGTATATTGACTCCGGCTTACACTGTGATAACGGATTGCAGACCTGTGTACCTTATCAGTATGTTAATCTACACCGTGACTACAATTGTCTGTGGTGTCTCCAAAAACCTTGCTCTTTTCTTCGTCATGCGTACTTTACAAGGAGTTTCTTCTTCAGCAGGTATACTGGTCAAATCAGTTTTTTTTCTTCATTCATGTCTCACGATATTCTTCCCATCGTACATTCTAATATATTGTAACTATCCCCACACGTCTGCTAGGAATGACCGTCGGCGGCGGAACTATCGCGGATTTATTTTTGCCACATGAACGAGGCAAGGCAATGAGCTTACTGACTCTTGGGTAAGAGCGTAACTTTCGCCATGGTTTTTGAAAGAAAGTAAATTAAAGACTAATTGGAACCAATACCATGACCGTAGTACAGTGACTGGTCCTGCCGTTGGGCCACTCGTGGGTGGTTATGTCTCGAAATACTTGGGTTGGCGCTGGATTTTTTATATATGTACAATCATTGGAGGTGTCGTTTTACTCCTAAATGCATTGATCGTTAGAGAATCCCTCTATCAACCCGATAGAGTAAAGCCCGAGACAATGAAAGAACGAATTGCATATCTGAAATTTGATCCAGTACGTACACCCATATGTTATATTATATGATAATCCATGCTGGAACGAGAAGCTTGGCGGTAAAACGTAGATTGTGATTTTTGGAATTTTGGCTAACCTACAACTTGATTTTCATACACCATCGTCAGCTTCGCGGACTTATGCTTCTACTGCGACCACATGTCATCTTGACGTGCCTACCCCTTTCTGTTTCTTTTGGATGGTTCTATTTCCTAGTCGCAATTTTGTCTCCTACGTACACTGAAATTTATAACTTTGATCAAGGCTCTATGGGCCTACTTTATCTTACTGGCGGTATTGGAAACATCCTTGGTGCCATAATTGCCGGTCAGGTGACTGACCGGTACTATGTTCGGCTGCGAGCAAAAAGTGTGGATGGGACAGTCAAGGTGGAAGAACGACTTCTTCCCGTCTTGTGTTGCGTTCCATTCATTGTTGCCGGCGCACTCATGTATGGCTGGTTCGTTCATGCAAAGTTACATTGGTTTGTCCCTTTAGTAGGATACCTGATCAGTAAGTTCTTTATTGCCATACCAAAAAACGATTCTTTTACTTTAAGAGAGCTCTTACATTTAACGATTTTTAAATAATTCTCAAGTGTCTTTGGGAACAATGTACGGTAATGTAACCAGTAACTCGTATCTTGTTGAATCATATCTTCCGGTCGCAGCTTCAGGTAATGTTAATTGGTAGTACTATCCGTGTCCAACTTTGTCCGCTGACAGTAAGCTTTATCATACATAACTTTAGCGATGGCGACGGGAAATTTTGCGCGTAATATAATGGCCATGTTATTTACGCTTATATCGGTATCAGTACGTGATGGTCTTGGTGATGGATGGTCTTAGTAAGTCATTGCAATGATGTCGGGAAAAAAAGCCAAATTTATACTCTAACACTTCCATTCATGTCCATACTCACAAATAGTACGGTGGCCGCTCTTACGAGTCTTATTTTCTATGCAACATGTATACCATACCTTTACTTTTATGGAGAGAGGATGCGGAATGCTAAACCTTGGTGGTCAAGGAGTAATCAGTAGCGGCAGTCGATGTTTTCGAATATGTAGACTTTAACAATTATATGTACTTTTATTACTATGTAAACCACACTCTTTTGTAACGACACGAGCATCTAATCATCAACAGTACAGTAACAAACTCTACTGCATATAAACCAGCGCCTTTCCGATAGTATCACTGTCAAACGATTGCAAAATACTATTTCCTTTCTTCGCCCCCTATATTTGATTGGATAAAGTCCTACATTTTCGTGCAGAGGTCGAGCGGCGAGCAATAGCGTTTCTTTTCCAACCACTGCTCCTCCTACATTATACTTTACATTACCGCGATGGTGAAAGCACCTGGTGTATTTATACTAATTGCAGCGTACGCATCTTTGAATATTTCTCTTCTTACGTCTTGATTGCATTAATGCTCACATTTTTTTTTTGGCTCTGTACAAACAGATGCTTAGTGGCACTCGCTGAATCGGCTACGGTAACAGGATCGATCGGTATTAACGCTATTCTACCGGGTAACTATCTTGCTATTTCTTCCTCTCATAACAACTACTCAATTGCAGGAATTAGAAGAGTTTATTGAACTGGAATTTTGCACGCTTAGACATTAAAAAATTACGACCCACTACACGAGTTGCACTCAATGGCGGTGCTTACTCGGCACTTGTAACGGCTAACGGCCAGTTTGAAATGTAAGCACGATGAGGATAAGAATGATTTTTGTCAGGGGAGGGAGAAGGAAGAAGACTTAGAACGAAGCTGTTGAAACTGGGTAGTTGATTAATGTGGGATCGTATATTTAGTCCTGATGTAGATACTGGATCCTATGTACTGGAAGTACAAGCAATCGACTACGTGTTTCCCAAGGTAAAACATTGCTAAAATACGTATTATGCGTGCTACCTGAATAAGCATAATGTTAAACATATAAACATCTGTTATAGCTGCGTTTGGATGTTGTTAAGGATCAAGGTATTACTCGGGCAGCATATACTGGATACGGCACCAGCTTCGAATCGCGAGGATACTCAGTCGAGCAACCTTTGGAGTTAAGAGCAAAGGCACCTGCCACCTACTTTGTTGTAAGTTGTAATATGCGTTGTGTGTGTGGTGTTGAATGTTGAGAAGATCAGAAAGAAAGGTAAAAGAAAATATATCGATACTAACAATACTGATGTTGTTCTGCTACAGGAACGAAAAGGTTTCAATGTACTTGCGATGTTCAAGAACCCAATGTTCTTGATGATTGGATTCAGCGCTTTGATGATGTTTGTGTTGCCAAAGATAATGGCAAATATGGGTAAGTTTGATAGCAATTAATCATTATCGATGTTGGATGAAGGTGGAGAGGGAAGAACAATAGCTGATATATGGGTTCTACTATAGATCCGGAAGCATTAAAGGAAATGAGCCAGTCTCAGGCTGATGCCCAAAAGATGGTGTCCGATATGCCAAGTCTGTCAGACATGTTCAGCAATGCACGAAACCAGCAGTTGCAATCACAACAACAGCGACGACGATAGAACAGATAACTTGCATGTACATTTTATTACATAATACTAGATAAAGATGCTCTACTTTGATCACCATTATTACCATCACAACAACGAAACCTTGTTCCCCACATTTTACATACAGAAATATGGCGTGATGGACCGAAAAATATCCTTGCTCCGCACCCCGCACAAACAGGCATTAACTTGCTTCGGGGTCGCCGACTGGAAGGAGCTGACTAACTCTTATTCCCAATGGCTACACCTATCCTTGCACGATCGCTGGTTCGACGCAGTGTTCTATCAACCACTCGCATTTCTTCGTCAAAATACGTGTCTCCTCGTTGGATTCCGAGATTTTCGTCCTACTCGACAAGTGCCGAGCTGCAACAGCATACCCAGGTTAATGTCACGAGCAGCTCGGGCAAAGTTCTTTCGACCAAAGCTGACAAGGATGCAATCCATGTGAAATGGAACAACAATGCCACTGCTACCAGCAGTGATTACAGCTATCTATGGCTCCGCGACAACTGCCAGTGCAGCGAGTGCGTGCACCCTGACAACCGACAGAAGTTGCATTCGTCTGCCGATGTGCCGCTCGACATTGCACCCACGTCGGTTAAGCTGGAGGGCGACATGGCCGTAATTGTTTGGAATAAGCCTCTGCGCCACCAACAGGAAACAGGGACGGCAGCGGAACAGCACGTGAGTCAATACCCGATGGAATTTCTTGAGCGCTATGCGTCGCGTGAATCCAGCGAGGCGTTCCGTTTCAACCATATCCGTCCTCAGACGTGGCACAAGGACCAGTACAAATTGAAATGGGTCAGCTATGACGACTATATGAATACAGATCAGGGCTTGCACGAGGTCGTTCAGCGATTGTACAATTACGGCTTGGTATTTTTGGACAATGTGCCCGTCAAGGATGAGAGTGTTACTACCGTTGCAGAACGTATTGGACCTATCCAGGAAACATTCTATGGTCGCGATTTTGATGTCAAGAATATTGCAAAGTCGCGTAATATCGCTTACACTAGCTTGTATCTTGGATTCCATATGGATCTGATGTAGGTTAAAGGTTACAGTAACAGGGAGGGTGTGCATGTATTTGCTGCGTGGGATCAATCGATTTGGACTGACGAACATGGATCGGGTTCGCCAATAAATAGGTATCTGGATTGTCCGCCCGGTGTCCAATTGTTGCACAGTTTAAAAAACAGCGTCACTGGTGGCTCCAGTATTTTCGTGGATTCCTATCGTGCTGTTGAGCTTTTGAAAGAACAACATCCTGAAGACTATGCGATTCTCTGTAAAACCCCCGTTACTTTCCACTATATCAACGACGGCCATCACATGTACTACCGTCGACCCACTATTGTCACGGGTGAGGAACAGGGCGGTGCGGCTTGGGATATGCACGTCAACTATTCCCCACAATTCCAGGGTCCCATGGATCACTTGTCACCTACAGAAGCAACTCAATACTATCGCGCATTCCAGCGATTTGCTGATCTAATCCAGGATGATAGTCTTCGTTATGAGCTTACTCTTCAGCCTGGTCAATTAGGTAAATAAGAATTCTCTATATGAAGCGAGGTGAAGAAACGAGCAGAAGGTGACCTACGGTTAAAAGGGACGGAGAATAATCCTAGTTACTCACTTTACAACAGTCATGTTTGCTAACCGTCGTGTATTGCACGGTCGCACGGCCTTTGATGCTACGAGCGGGGATCGTCATCTCAAGGGCACATACACCAGCTTGGATTCACTTAAGGATAAGCTCCGTGTATTATGTCATCAATATGGTTTCGACCCAACTGCCTAATTTCGCTGAATGTTTCGCTATGTTCTCCATCTCTTTCTCTAGACTGATTATAGTTGAACTATCATTATGTAATTTTAAACTAAACACCAGACATTAAATGATCTTACTAACTGTATCTTCAATTTGATCACTACGAACTTTGTCCACTGTTAAATGTGCATAGCATGGTAGCAAGGGTGGTATGGTATCCCGCGATCACGGCTATATGTTTTAGCGAATCTCGTAGACGAGACTACAGTGCAGAATTTTACTTCATTTTCTTTTATTATTGGAAAAAGAAAAAAGAAGCTGATTGCTCTCCTAGAAAATTCAGTTCCCCGCTCCTGCTTGAAGCAAGCTCCAATTAGAAGCGTGTCAACCCAACGGACAGGACACAGCTGGAACGCCACAGCTGGTTTACCACGGCATTCAATTCGTTGAGAAAAACTCTTATGCAGCGAGTGTCACAGTAAATGGTAGCGATTTGTGGGTCGCGTTTTGGAAGAAGAAAGCGCAAGTGATTATTACCAACCTTGATGATCATATAGTAAATCCCCCAACGTCAATCATCATCACCCGACTTATCAATCTTAACGCCAATTTTTTCCGTTCAATCACATTAGTAAGTCCCATAGTAAAATATATATAGAGGACAAGCTCTGAACATATATGTATGGGATAGTATTGTAACTTATGAAAGTGTATAACGACACGAAATAATATCTATGCAGGGTCATCGATAACTATACCGATATTGCAAGACATGGTTAGACGTGTGTAAGGCTTTGTTTCGATTATAATGATAATGTCGTTACTAAATAGCTTCGTTAATGCCTAAGATGTCATTTTTCCCAAATCATTGTTTAACCAACACACTTGCAGCAAAAAGAATAAAAACACTAATAGATAATAAAGATAATCATGTAGCATGTTCTGCATTTATTCCATACAGAGGTTATATAAAAAAATAATATAATAAAATTATACATAAGAATAACAAATTGTACAGATATAAATTTCGATTGATATTAAGTTATGAATAACATATCCTTTTTCGCCTATTATATTAATAGTATTCAGTAAAAACCAAGATTTTCATCTATTAATAGTATTAATCACGCCTAGTTGATTTCGATCTTACAGATGGCAACTTCCGTAACAAAGACGAGCCACAACTACAAAAAGATAACGTCAACGTCTTGCTACCTTTCAAATATTTTCAATATAGACCATTGTTGAACAAGAGACGTAAAATAGCTTCTGGGTGATAGCTCACTGTCAAAGTATTAAACCTCGGAGCAGTCGATTTACCGGCTCCCGATGAGGTATCTTTCTACAGTTTTTAGTATATTTCGGCATTGGTGTTAATAGTGGTACAAGACGAATTTTCTGTTCTCAAATGCAGTATATAACACAAATTTCTGCTTGCTGTTTACATAATATAAGCGCACGAATTTTAGACATCGCTGGACACTGGATATATTATATTAACATGTGAATC
The DNA here is from genome assembly GCF_025766255.1 of Zychaea mexicana. NCBI lineage: Eukaryota > Fungi > Mucoromycota > Mucoromycetes > Mucorales > Lichtheimiaceae > Zychaea > Zychaea mexicana. Next base: position 121,195 of record NW_026516732.1, on the reverse strand, counting down.
AAACAAAGTCATCAATATCATCTAATAAGCTTAGAGAAAATAAGTCTGTTGTATGTAGAGGTATCCGAGTCACATCTTGTTCTTATAAAATGATGCCAGTTTTGATTGTAGCCCTCTGGTAATAGTGGTAACTCCTCCTTCCAGCTTTTTTAATGCAGCCTAGAGTGTATGTGTAAGGTTCGGAGCAGAGAATGCTTTTGAATAAGCTGAATTCGCTATATCCTAAAAGTATGTTTTAGGAAACCCTGCGTAACCATGTTGGCACCCAAGGAGCTGGCTGAGACCTTTTTCAAACTGCTCAGTTGCCAACGCATCCCTCAGGTCACATCCTCATCGTTCTATTGGTAATGGCGATTACTCAATAGCCGGTGTTGTTGATAAGAAACCAAGAACAAAAGCAGTTGAGCCATGCAAAAGCTGCTATCAATTGTGATCGGTGTAGCTTGCCCTCAGCGTGAGCAGAGAAAACGAGAAGACCTTGTTGGTAAACGTTTCTCCATGTGTGACAGTATAGATAAGCTTTTGCAGTTTGATAACATAAACGAGTTTCATAACGTGGAAACAGAAGCAAGACCCCAAATCCAAGCGCAGCTTGACGGCTTTGTCCCAGCCGAGCGATTTGATTGGCGCCCGCATTTCTTCATATGGTTTTTTCGTTTACGTTTTACCCACGCTTTCCTGCCACACTCGTCTTTCCGCTCTTTCTCTTTTCTTGTCCACCGCTTCGTCCTCTTCTCTGAAACAAGACAGCGTTACAACCTCCCCCACTCTTTTTCTTTCGCTCTATCCATATACCAATAGAGGCACAACCCAGCTTACGGCTCTGTGTGATATATATTCTATAATAACTATATCTAATTAAATGCAAACCACCTCGCCCCAGCCTATCGCTGCGACGAACGCACCACCTGTTCGAGTTACCACCACCACCGCCACAACAACAACAAAGAACACTATTAGCAACCGTGAGAAGACACAGAGTTTCGATTATGTTCTACGATCAGGACTTGCCGGCGGAATGGCAGGGTGCATGGTAACTTTTTTTTCCCCCTCTTTTGCTCCAATGTCAAGCGTTGTTATTATTTTGGGACGATTGTTGCTGACAAAGATAAAAAAATTCTTTCAATGTCAAAATAAAACAGGGGAAGACGGTAATCGCACCGTTAGATCGTGTAAAAATTCTATTTCAAGCACGGAATCCTGTTTTTGATAAATATGCTGGTAAGAAGGGCAACTCTACTTTTTCCCCACGTATACTGTATGAGCCAACGAATATTCATGCTTTTTATTTCTTTCGAACGAAACAAAAAGGCACGTTTTCGGGTGTTTTCAAAGCCGGACGAGATATCGTAAAGGATGCGGGCGTGGTTGGATTGTTTCAGGGCCATTCTGTCACGTTGCTTCGTATTTTCCCATATGCAGCAATCAAATTTGTTGCATATGAACAATTCCGTGCAGTAAGCTTCTTCTTCTCCCAACCTTATGCGCTATATGCTGTGCTTTTTTTTTTTTACTAACTGCAGTGGACCCTCGTTGTGATTACAGATATTAATGCCGTCTAAAGCCCAAGAAACTGCAGGACGCCAGTTTACAGCAGGATCTATGGCTGGCGTCACCTCGGTTTTATTTACATACCCGTTGGATTTACTGCGTGTGCGCATGGCATACGAAGTGAAACAAGTCAACAAGGCGCGTCCAGGCCTCTTGTCAACATGCGCCCACATCTACAACGAACCAGCTGCAGGACGGACTGGAGGTTTTTCGTGGAAGCTGATGAACTTTTATCGAGGATTCTTACCCACAGTCGCGGGGATGGTACGTGCGGTGATCTGAACGTTGCTTAGAAACCTCCAATGTGAACATCTCTAACGTCGGCTTGTACTTCCATTGTACTTTCTTAGGTTCCGTATGCAGGCATATCTTTCTGGACACATCATCTCGTAACTGAGTTTTGTCGGTTCAATCCATCAGTCACACTGTGGGCACATGCACCTCTCGATTTCGATCCACATAGCAAAGACCTGACACCTGCACAGCGACGGAAAGTGGAAAAGCCGCCATTGAATACATCGGCCGAATTGATATGCGGTGGCATAGCTGGGTTGGTGGCACAAACAAGCAGTTATCCACTTGAAGTGATTCGTCGACGTATGCAAGTTGGCGGGTTACTGAACCCGGAAGTGTTTGTCAGCTTTATGGACACGGTCAAGGATATTTATCGCGTCAAGGGCTTCAAGGGTTTCTACGTTGGGTTGAGCATCGGTTACATCAAGGTTGTGCCGATGGTGGCTGTCAGTTTTACAGTATATGATCGTATGAAACATGCTTTAAATATAGAATAGCATATCATCATTCCCTTTTTTACGCACAACACATCCCACACATTCATCCGCCTGATACCTACTTCTTCCATATTAATTCGCTGGAGTGCTCACTCTAACTCTTGTGTACTATATCTCCCTCCCCCTCACCATCGTTCTTCTCTAATCCTTTGTAAAATATAACCGTTTTTTTTCCTGTCAATAGCATGCTTTTCCTGGTAAAGAAAAAGAAAAGAGCAGCGGAGCGATTCCTATTGGCTTACCAAGAATCAGGTCAGGTCAGAAAGGGAACAAAAAAAACATAAATGCTGGTTTTTTTGACAGCACCCAGTGTACATAGCTTTTGTCTTGAAAGTTTCGTCATGTTGCCTCGACATTTACGCTCCTTGTCAGCCCTTCGCCATAGTATTCGACCTGGCGGCCACAAGGCTGCCATAGCAACTGCGACACAAGCCAGTATACTACGACCACGACATGCGCCACCAAGATCGCTTGGCAGCATGATTGCTTTAACGACCTCACACTACAACCCTGTACCGCTCTTATGCAGACGATTTCTTGCCACCGCTCCGTCTAGCAGCACCAATAACAGCAACTATCGAACTATGGCATTTTACAAGTTCCATGACCTTAAAAGCGACGATTTGCTTGCATTTCGCCAACAACTGCTGGACGATTTAGGTCACTGGGGCATTGTCGGACGTATCTACATTTCAACTGAAGGCATCAATGCCCAACTGTCTTGCCCTGAATCGCATATTCACAAGCTGCGCCGTTACTGTCAAGAGACACTCAAGCCGACCGTGGGTGAACTTATGGATTTGAATATCGGCACAGAGCCTGAAGCAGGTGAACGAGCGTTCCGTGCGCTCCATGTACGCATCCGCAAGCAGTTGGTGGCCGATGGATTGGATCCAGCTTCGTATGATCTTACCAACCGACCTTCCCACTTGTCCCCCGCTCGATGGCACGAGAAATTGACTAACTATAAACAGAAGCATGGCAAGGATCCCATCTTGATTGATATGAGAAATCATTATGAAAGGTAAACGGATGAGGTGGTTTTTTCTGTACAGTGTATAGAAGAAGGGAGAGAGAGAGAGAGAGAGAGAATGAAAGGCTAACAAGTTATGATATGTAATATCGTATACAGTGAAATTGGTTATTTTGAAGGTGCTATTCGACCCAATGTCGACACATTCCGTGGCAGTATCGACGCCATGAACGAAATCTGTAAAAGCGTGCCACGCGATCAAGAGATCTTCATGTATTGCACTGGCGGTATTCGATGCACCAAAGCCGGCGCTATCTTACAATCCGCATTCGGATTTAAGACTGTACATCTTGTTGAAGGCGGCATCACATCCTATGGGCGTTGGATCCGTGACCAAAAGGAGGAGAAACCGTCGCTGTTCCGCGGCAAAAACTTTACTTTTGACAAAAGATTAGGCGAAGATATCACAGAGGAAAAGTTGGGCAAATGTCACATTTGTGGACAACACTGCAGTCGATACCAAAACTGCTCACATGCATCGTGCAATTTGCTTATGCTCTGTTGCTCGAATTGTGCATCACAGTTCTTGAACACATGTGGTCGTTTCGAGTGTTATGATACGGTGCATGATTTTAAGCAACAGACGTCCGGTGATAATTACTTCAAGCCGGATGGGCCTGTCCTGATTGATGGGGTGCGAGCCTATGTCAAGCAAGGTGAGCAAGGTGAAAGTCGAGTGGTTATTGGCAAATCAGGAGTCAAGTGTGAACATCAGTACCATCGACGTATTCGAGCAAATGAAGTGCTTGGTGAACCAGGAAATATACTGAAGGAATGGGCAAAGGCAGGTAGAGATCTACCGCCTGTCGAATCCGCTACTGGTGCTAGTACTTCAAGTACAAAATAGACCTCATCCCACACCTCCATAGATAAACACGCATACACATACACTGTCTCATGTAATATAGTAAAATTGTACAATAAATGTAAAACTTTCCGTATGTCTTTATTATTTAGATAACTCTAAGAAAAACAAATAGGTATGGTATACATCATCTAGCAGCACGGAGTACTAGTGGAGACGGAGACTCTTAAGATGTGTGTGTACTGTATTGAGCACACTGAACTTACTGCGTCTCTTTTACTTCGTTAGCTCTTCGCTTAACTAGATATTGAATGATATAATGTCATCTTCAGCGGATTAAAGATATATAGGGAAAGAATACCCAAGGATAGAATACAACCAAGAAGGTTCACCTTTGTATAAATCTCATGGACTGCGGGTGATACAGCTTATCATTCTGCAGCTCATGACTAGAAGTCATAAAAATCTTGAATCGTCATGGCTGCTCTTCTTCCTCTTCTTATACATATCAATTGCTAAGCACTTGACAAAGCAATCAAGGTGCCAAGTCCTACAACTTAGCACAGCTGCTATTGATTCAAGCCTTCTCTTTCAAAAATAGTTCAAACCTGATGCTCTTGCATCTTGACTCGGGCTTAGAGAAGCAGATAGTAGAGCGATAATAGCTTCATTGTGTACGTGTGTACAAGTAGACTGAAAGTGGTGGCCAATAGCTTATCAATTGAAAGCCGAATTTCCCCAAATTTTGACAGCAGTCGGCTTTCTTTTCCTGATACCAGAATGGCTCGCACAAAAAATACCAAAAGGAAAAGAAGCGATAGAAGCAAGCTCTCTAAAGGTAGGTTTGTTGTAACTCATTTTGCTTCTGGAATTTTCTCGTGTTTGGTCAAACTGACAGAGCTAGTTTTTCACCAGCGTCACAACTACAATCGAGCAACGGATTTTCGGACGACATTACAACATTAAAGAAAGAATTGAAGAGAAAGCTTAGTAAAAGCAGGGAGGAACTGACCGGTTCGTCGAGCCCCAGTGGGGTATGTATGATTTGTTTCGCGTATGTATGGCAGTCAGCGTTATACAGTATGAGTGTATCGTGGGAGTTATGCGTTTGTTTTAACACGGCAAAAACGACTTGTAGTTCCAAAGTCCTCCACATCATATTGTTGCAATGGCTTTTTCTTCTGGTCCAATAAACCTTGGTGCCACAGATAGACCTCTTGACAGAGTCAATGCATACGCCTTCGTGTGGAACAACAATCACTTTTCGATGATACATGGTAGCAACTTTGTGTGTTATCCAGGTCCTTCCCCTATGGAGCTCATGGTAGGTAGCAGGAGTGGAAGAAGAAAAAGATGAAATTATTGAGCTAAACTATGCACCTAAAAACGTGTTATGTATCATCTTTTTTACACTTGAAGGGAATTAAGCGCTTGATCGAAAGCTGTCCTGAAAATTTCACGGCTACAGTAGTGTCAACAATCAGTTGGGTCACAGAGTGTAAAGTATAGCTAACCCCGTTCTGTACTACTGTATTATTATGGTACTAAACGTCTTCACTATTTCATTTATATATCCACGGGAAATAGTTCTGAAAACCCCACAGAAGTTTTCTCGATTTAGTTCGTTGGGAAAGGAAATCCATCAACTGATGACTGAAAAAAACATCACTCTCGATGGTGCAAAAATGGTAGCGTATTAGCATATACATTCCAGTAGCAGGACAAACCAGGATAAGGACTGATCATATTGTTGATTACATGCAGTCAACAGTTAAAGATACTTTTATCAAAAAAGATCTGTATCAAGCTGCACAGATGGTGGCCCGTGGCTTGCGAATGAAATGGTACGTACACCTTCTTTTCTTTTATGATTCAGGTACATGTACTTGACACCTCTGTAATGTAAACGCTTGTGATAACTTATGTTACAGAAAATCCCTATATCAAGTCAAGAAGAAGGTAGTTTAGAGCCAATCAACGCAGATGAGAACCCAACAAGAGTGCAAGCGAGTGGAGTAGTTGCCCAGATACAACGAGATAATTCACAGCAAGCAAACCTGCATTCATCGGATACTCGACCGCAAGTTGCTATTTCACACCAACTTCACCAACCAAGTCAGCAACCGAGTTTGCACCAACCGAATACTCATCCCGCCCCTATATCCGATATGCAGCAAGTATCGCCAAACGTAACAATGAAATCTGGTTTATCTACGGTCATCCAGGCAACAATATCTGCCAATAACAGCAACATCTCTACTACCCGCGACGATGAAGACATACATGAAGATGCTGTCGATTACACTGATTGGACTGATTTGGAAAGAAACAAACCGCAGATACGTAGTCTAGAAACGATGAATCAATGGATCACAGATCTATTTCGTCGACCTGAATAGGCAGCCATATGAACTGAGGACTTGTAGAGCTGAGCTGAAGTCCATACCCATAGTGGGCTGTAGCAACACATCGTTCCTGTTCTTTTCTTTTCCACATCCCTCTTTTACTACTGCTCTTTTATCAACAACTTTCACATTTGTATATATACCATCGCATATATTATTTATAAACAAGCTATGCACAGGTTGCAAGTAAAGAAACACATCTGTAAAGTAACCGGCACAAAAGGATGATGTGTTCCCATCAATGCGTTGTGTGCTCCGATTATTGGCCCTCATCCAGTGTATAAGGATAGTTCTGCGGATATACTGACGGATCAACAGTCTTTGAAGATGCTTCGCACGTTACTGCTTCTACAAACCTTGCAAGCGTATCAGTAATAAACACGTAATTTTATGTGAGCAAACAGCGTGTCGTGGTCATGTTTTTGTCATGCAAACGGGATTCTTTGGTTACACTTCCTTTTTCAGAAAAATTGTAACTCACCAATTCATGTCGCGCCTGCCACGTAGTGTGAGTGTTTCCTTTTCCTCCTTTCTCTCAACGCGATGGCAAGTCAGAATCCCATGTACCCTCCTCCACCTGGCAACCAAAAACCACCCATGGGCGATCCTAACCGTCCTCCACCTCCTGGTTATCCGCAAGGCGCGCCGTTCAGGCCGCCAGCACATCCAGGGCAACCACAACAGCAACGACCACAACCGCCACTGGCCGCTGGTGGTGCTGTTGGCACTCCTCCATTAGCAAGACCCGGAATGCAACAACCACAAGGTCATCCACAGTTCACACAAGGATTTGCTCCCGGTCGTCCAGCGCCATCTCCTCCTATACCTGCCGGCGCCTCACCAGGCGCACGACCTTTACAGCCAGCCCCTGTGACTCAACAACCGATCGATCGAACCATGTCGCCCATGACTGCACACCACCACCAGCAGCAACAAGTGCCTGGAACACCTCCGTTACAAAGTCCTGGATCTATTGCCACAGGCCCACCTGGATCACCCACTGTGGGCCAACAGCAACAAACACAACAACAGCACGCAGAACATCATCGACGTAAAAGAATGTATCCACAACAAATCACAAAAGCATACATGGATGAACCTGGTGGTTATGGCGGTGCTGGCGCTGGTTATGTACAGCAGCAGCAGCAGCAGCAGCAGCCACAAATGGGCTCACCCGCAATTGGCACGACTGCTGCACCTGCATACGGACAATCTCCAGCTTATGGCCAGCAACAACAACAACAGCAGCCCCAGCCCCAGCCAATGCAACAACAAGATCCTTATGGATATAGTCAAGGTGGTGGTATGAACAACATGACAGCACAATTTGGAAATATGAGTATGGGTGCATCTGCGTCTCCTGTAAGTGTTATCAAAAGCTTCTGTGCTTTATGCATGAACTGAGAGGGAGGGACGAGGAGAAAAGAGAGCTAAATCAAAACATCAAAAATAATTAGATGCCACAATCTATCGCGTTATCTGGTACACGACCAAATATTGCGGATTTGAAGTCTCCACAGCCGGCTGTTAGATTACCTTCGAATGTAAGCTGTATATCCAATAATAAGACAGTGATATATGCATAAGCAATTACTGATTACGCTTTCGAGTAGACTTCGCTGACGGACTCGCCTTATGCCAATTGCGATCCATCATATAAATGCAGCACGTTGAATGCTATTCCGGCAACGGAACAGTTATTGAAAAAGTCGAAGTTGCCTCTCGCACTTGTGCTAGCACCATATCGAACTGTGAGCGAAGGAGAAGTAAGTTTACACATATAGCTGGGCCAAAAATTAAAACCGAGAGGCGGTTTTAATCTATACGTTAGATAATGCTCAATTTGCTAAATTTTTATATGCATTTCTCAGGAACCTGTTCCTGTCATTTCTGATAGTGTTATTGCTAGATGTCGTCGATGCAGAACATATATCAATCCATACGTTACCTTTGTGGAAGGTGGCCAACGCTGGAAGTGCAACATGTGCTTCCTACTCAACGATGGTCAGTTCCGGGGCGAGAAGAGTTGATGGGAGCGATGTTGTATATTACTGGGATTATTGACACACTTTATTATCCACAACAGTCCCAGCCGCGTTTGATTACGATGCTGTGAACCAGAAGCCAATGGATCGATGGAAGCGTGCTGAATTGAATTATGGCACTGTCGAGTTTGTGGCACCTACGGAATATATGGTAAAACTTATCAAATGGCTGTTGTTGTCACTTTTTGTTATTGTGGGCTATCACTTACTGTCATGACTGTTATACGTACAGGTTCGCCCACCACAAGCACCATCCTATGTTTTTGTCATTGATGTGTCACACTCGGCAATCCAATCTGGAATGCTTGCGACGGCAGCGCGAACGATCTTGGACTCTCTGGACCGTATCCCAAACAAGGAAAACAGGACACGCGTAGCCATTATAACTGTAGATAGCTCACTCCATTTCTACAATCTCAGCTCGGACACAGGCGAAGCTCAAATGCTTGTCGTCTCGGATATCGACGACGTCTTTATTCCTCATCCTGGCAGTTTGCTTGCGAATCTCACTGAAAACATGGAAACGATCAAAGCGTTATTGGAAAAGCTGCCAGAAATGTTCAAGGACACAGTCAACGTAAACAATGCATTGGGTAGTGCTTTGCAAGCTGCATACAAATTGATGGTAAATAACATATCGTACAGTTGGATAATTAGTGTGCAACGCACTTATAAACTAAATACCATCTTTTTTAGTGCACACAAGGTGGTAAAATCGTTTGTTTGCAATCAACTCTTCCTAACACTGGCGTGGGGGCCCTTAAAGGTCGTGAAGATGTTAAACTCCTGGGAACACCCAAGGTATGTTTGTTTTGGGTGGGCCAAACGAAATTACAAATGCTTCCCTCAAAAGAGCTCAGTTTCTCACCGTCGGATGGGGTTTATATAGGAATCCACGCTGCTCAATGCTGCTTCGCCTTTCTATAAATCATTCGCAGTTGACTGCTCACGTTCACAAGTCGCTTGTGATATGCTCATTTTTGGTGGACAATACTCGGATGTGGCAACGCTAAGTATGCGTCTATTAGAATGCTCACAAGATTCTTGATTTTCCACAGGTACTAACCCTTCTATGCAACACTTTTTACAAAAAAAGGCTGCTTGCCTCATTATACTGGAGGTCAAACATACTACTATCCTGGATTCAATGCAGCCCGCACAGAGGATGCCTTCAAATTTGCACACGAATTCTCAGAGCTGTTGGGTGAAGAAATCGGTTTGGAGGCAGTTATTCGTATCCGAGCATCGCGTGGTCTTCGCATGAATGCATTCCATGGCAATTTCTTTATCCGTTCAACCGATCTGTTGGCACTGCCCAATGTACCAAGGAACCAATCTTACTGTGTGGAAGTGGCCATTGAGGATGATATCAAGACGCCCACGGTCTGTTTTCAGACGGCATTGCTACACACAACTTGCCATGGCGAACGACGTATCAGAGTTGTTACACTGTGTATACCGGTAACCACATCCATTTCCGAAATGTACGCCAATGCAAATCAACAAGCTATCGCGGACTATCTTGCCAACAAAGGTAAAAAAAATAATAATCGATATCCGTTCTTTTTTTTTTTTTTTTGCCTCTTCCCTGGAGTGGACGGGGTTGGAGCCATTTATTCTACGCTATAATCAGCATACTAACGAAGGATATGAATTAATATTTGACAAATTGGAAGGAGTCGAGCGTGCATTATCTTCCAAACTTGACGATGCTCGGGATGCAATTGTCAATAAAGTTGCTGACATATTCAGTGTTTATAAATCACACGTATTGGGCTCCGGACCTGGATCTACTCCACAACTGACAGGGCCTAGTAATCTCAATTTATTGCCATTATTAGCTCTTTGTTTGATTAAGCATGTAAGTCTTGCGATGACCCATTATCTTATTTACATTAGTATTTCTCATTTTCAGTACTTTTACTCATTAGGATGGCTTGCGTCAAAGCTCACAAATACCAACGGATCTACGTTCGAATGCCATGAATCTTCTTCGAACGATGCCTCTACAATTATTATTACCCTATATTTATCCCAACTTATACTCGTTGCACAACATGCCGCCCGAGGTATTGTATTGTTTTCTCCATAGCTGGCTACAGCAGCTCCTGCACCCTCCGTTTGACCTCCTTTTTACCATCAAATCCAAGTGCAGATAGCTCTAACGTCTTATTACTTTATAGGCCGGCGAAATTTCAGAGAATGGCGTAGCGCTCCCACCAGCCTTGAATCTTACAGTCGAAAACCTCGAGCTCCATGGTTGCTACTTGTTAGAAAATGGCCAAAACATTTTCTTGTGGGTGGGTCGCGGTGTTGTTCCACAGCTATGCGCTGATCTTTTCGACGTTAAATCCTACGATGGTCTTCGTGGTGGCAAGATCACCATGCCAGTATTGGAAACGCCAATCAACAAAAAGGTCAACATGCTTATTGGCAAAATACGCGAAATGCGACGCGGAAACTATTTTCCAACACTTTATCTTATCAAAGAAGATGGCGATCCCTATTTGCGGATGTGGTTCTTGTCACATCTCGTGGAAGACAGGACAGATAATATCATGTCGTACCAACAGTTCCTGCAGCACATCAAAACTGCTATTAATTAAAAGAAGGGGGCACATCATAAACATACACACAAATTCCAAGATCTATAAACAGTTGATAATAAAAAAAACACGTCAAACCAGCAAGGTGGCGAGACCTGCAAAATTGAAACTATGGTAGTTGGCCATCTACGTCAACTCGTGAGTTGGCTACTGCTTGCTGTACCACTACAGCAGAGGCGCGTCCTATTTACACGTACTTGATGGACTGTATGAACGTGCATATTCTCACATTGATATATACTGTAATGTGCATATCATACTAGGTATGTAGTCGCGCTTTTATTTTTATTTTTGAAAGTGTCGATATGTAGCAACCAGACGGCTAGCAGCATCCTTTATCCAGTGCGACACTATCACATAGCTCTTTAAGAAATATGGGTTGTTGCAATATTGTTATGGGGAAGACTAAAGGATTAGAGTAAAGATCGTGGATTTAAGAACTTCCCATACCTTCTTGTCATCAGTGTAAGAATAGGTGTCGATTTTATCATGAGGCTTATGATCCGTTCAGAGTATAAAGTTAACAACAGTTATTACTTTAACAGGCTCCAAAAGGTAAATTACTATATAGGATTAACTACTCTCACCCTCATATTAGTATCAATGTTGGTTTACTAAGGATGGCAGTTCTTAGTTGTATATTCATCGATATATAAGCTCATTTTGAGTGCACCTACAAACATTAGTGTAATAGCCCGATAGTTGTAAAATTCAATTCTATCAATCACACACTCTTTTCAAGTGCATACGTTTAATGCGCATCACATGGAAACCCAATAATCACGGACGCTATTTTTTTGCCCGACGCTTTGACAGGTTGTTTCGTTGCCAAAGAAATTGACAGTCGCGTGGCGTGTGACACAGGGGCAAAGCGGCAAGGCAGCCCTGTAATTGTATCATGTTTTTCCATCTCCGATACGTTGTTGTATTATGGAGAAACAAGAGGGACGAATTTGTGTTTCCACTTCTCGACCCTTTCCAAAATGTACATTTCCAGTGCTATTGGCCGTGTCGCCACTAGCGCCTTCCGTGCCGCCCCCATGGCCCGTCTTGCTGCTAAGCCCCTTGGTACCCAAGCTGCCGTCAAGGGTGAGTGAATCGCAATTGCAATGTTCAAATTTTAAAAACGATGTGATTGCTGATTGTTTATATATATTGTTATAGCACGCTCGTACGCCACTGAGGCCACCTCTGCCGGTCAGATTCGGTAATGTATATTATATCATATGTCTAGTGCTTACTACAAATGGAGGACATTGTGGAGCTGATGATGATGCTTTGCTACGTTCGCGTGTTTATAGTTCGGTCATTGGTGCCGTTGTTGACGTCCAGTTCGAGCAGGAGAACCTTCCCGCCATTTTGAACGCCTTGGAAGTCCAGGACCATTCTGGTGGCCGTCTTGTTCTCGAAGTTGCCCAGCACCTGGGTGAGAACACTGTCCGTACCATTGCTATGGACGGTACTGAAGGTACAGTATCTTAATCATTGGCTGCTAGGAGGAGGACATCACGCACAGAGAGAGAGAGAGAGAAAAAAAGACTGATGGGTTTTATATGACTAGGTCTTGTCCGTGGCCAAAAGGTCGTTGACACTGGTGCTCCCATCACCATCCCAGTCGGCAGTGAAGTCTTGGGCCGTATCATCAACGTCATTGGTGAGCCCATTGACGAGCGTGGTCCCATCAAGTCCAAGAGCTCGCGTCCCATCCACGCCGAAGCCCCCGAGTTCGTTGACCAATCGCCCACTCCCGAAATCTTGGAGACCGGTATCAAGGTCGTCGACTTGCTTGCCCCCTACGCCCGTGGTGGTAAGATTGGTCTTTTCGGTGGTGCCGGTGTCGGCAAGACTGTGTTGATTCAGGAGTTGATCAACAACATTGCCAAGGCCCACGGTGGTTACTCCATCTTCTGTGGTGTCGGTGAGCGTACGCGTGAGGGTAACGATCTGTACCACGAAATGATTTCGACCGGTGTCATCAAGCTTGAAGGCGAATCCAAGTGTGCCTTGGTCTTTGGTCAGATGAACGAGCCCCCAGGAGCCCGTGCCCGTGTTGCCTTGACCGGTTTGACCATTGCCGAATACTTCCGTGACGAAGAAGGCCAGGATGTGTTGCTCTTCATTGACAACATTTTCCGTTTCACCCAGGCCGGTTCTGAGGTGTCTGCCCTGTTGGGTCGTATCCCCTCCGCTGTCGGTTACCAGCCCACTCTCTCGACCGACATGGGTGGTATGCAAGAGCGTATTACCACCACCAAGAACGGTTCCATTACCTCCGTCCAGGCCGTCTACGTGCCCGCTGATGATTTGACCGATCCTGCCCCCGCCACCACCTTTGCCCATTTGGACGCCACGACTGTCTTGTCGCGTTCGATTGCCGAATTGGGTATCTACCCCGCTGTCGATCCCCTTGACTCCAAGTCGCGTATCCTGGATCCCCGTATCGTTGGTGACGAGCACTACGCCGTTGCCACCGGTGTCCAGCAGATCCTCCAGAACTACAAGTCGTTGCAGGACATCATTGCCATTTTGGGTATGGATGAATTGTCCGAAGAAGACAAGTTGGTCGTCGAGCGTGCGCGTAAGATCCAGCGTTTCTTGTCGCAGCCCTTCGCTGTCGCCCAGGTCTTCACTGGCTACGAGGGTCGTCTCGTCAAGCTCCAGGATACCATCCGCTCCTTCAAGGAAATCTTGGACGGCAAGCACGATGCTCTTCCCGAAACCGCCTTCTACATGCAGGGCGATATCAGCGATGTCATCAAGCGTTCCGAGCAGATCGCCAAGGAAATGGGCAGCCAGTAAAAAGCAGCAGAAAGCAAAAGACATACACACACTCTCTCTCTCTCTCGCAATTGTATAAACAAAAAACACATCTCCCCATCCCACCTGAAAAAAAAAACCAAAGGTTCATGTACTTTTTTTTTTGTCTAATTTAACCCAGCAACAGCAACAGCATATGCAGCGACCATTATAAAGAAACCCCGAGCAAATGTGCTCGTATACTTTTGTTCAATAAAACACATAAACAAGACAAACACAGCGCATACACGGAGTGGTACCGAATAGAGACATATTTGCAATTTTTGGAAAAGCACAGCTGTTTCCTGTTCATTGTTGTTGTTTGAACTTTAAATTTTTTTTCTGTTTCTTAAAAGTCAATATCATCATCGTTGTGTGTGTGTGTGTGTGTGTGTGTGTGTGCCAGGGTACATAGATACAATTGTGTGAAATGTGCGAGTAAGGGTAAGAAGGGAGAAGTAGAACATTGAGCTAGCTGGTAGAAAGAAAATGTGCGAGAAGGGACTATACAAGGAGGTCTGCCAAAACCAAGAGAAAAGAGATAAAGAGGTATATGGGTGGTATGTATATCAGAAGGAGAGAAAGAGATGCGAGTGAGTGCTTGCTGTGTGGTTGAGTGACTTGCTGTTGCCAAAGGAATAGCTGATTTGGGAGAGGTCGGTGTTGTTGTCAATGTTTGGGGTGCGACGTATAAATTGGAAAAAAAAGAGCAAAACAAAGAGCAAAGGGATCGAGGGGAAAAGGGAAACAGAAAGAAAGTAAAAGAGGTAAGGAGTTGGCTAATAACAAAGCATCAGCGTGAGAGTACCGTCATCGTTTTGCTTAGTGTTGATCGTCAAATCCTGCATTTCGGGAATATCCTGAACAACGGTGTCATCCATGTGTACGACCAAGTTTTCTTTTTTGGCAACTTGGCGAACCACCTGAGTGATCTGATTCGGGTCAATGTCCATTTTGGCACTGAGCTTGTCTTTGAGATCGTCCACCGTGAGCTCGTCAAGATACACGGCGCGATGGAGTCCATCCTCCTCCGTGTTGGTGAACTTTGCAAAGATGCCGAGTTCTACAACATGCAAAACGTGTATGAGTCCACTGTTGTGTGCAATACTGAAGAAGGATATACTACACTTACTCGCCACTCTGCGTCGTCGTTGCGGGACATAGGTTGGATCATAATCGAGGGAAATAGGCGGTGGTGGCATGCCCGGATGATGATGCATGAAGTACGGGTTGGGCGTGCCAGGCGACATGGCTGGTGCGCCTACAGCTGCCATGGCCGCTGCTGCCACACTTGGGTCCGTAGACGGCGGTGTCATTAACGGGTGAGAATGGTAGGGCCGTTTCAAGCCTGCTGTGGCACTGCCATTCAAGCTACCACCAGCACTCAAAGGCGGCGGCGGTGGTGGTGGTGGTGGTGGCAGGTAAGGATAATTGGATGACGGTGGTCGACCGGCTGTGTGGGTACTGCTACCGCTGTCACTCAGTCGACGAGCAAAGGCCAGATCTTGCTGCAGTGGTGTTGTTTGTAGGTGAACAGTGGGCGATGATGTCGCCATTTCACAAAACACCGTGTACGGCTGTGTCTGTGAAAATGCGAGCCACAACGGATGCGATTCGCCGTTTTTACCGCGTAGCTTTTCGAGTTGCTTTTCAATATGTCGAGCATCGTCTTTGTTTTTGCGTTCGGCTCCCTAGATGCATTGCTATGGATGAGCACTTTTTCGTTTCTTCATGCTATTGGGCGGGCTCGCTGGCTGATTGTTGCCAGTGAGAGGCCTTCCCACTTATGTTTATTTACCTTGTCTCGGAAGAGTTTGATCCGACAATAGGAGCCTTCGGATGCAGGAGGCGATGATTCGTTGCTAGTCAAGCGGCTTTCCATGTGAAGTCGTAAAGGAATACCCTTGACGCCCTTGATCCGAGAAAAGTCAGTGGACAAGCAGTTGAAGCGGATACTGACGGTCGCGCCAGCTTTACCGTTCCATTGGAAAGTGATGCTATCAAAGTGGGTAGTTTCGATGCTATGAATGCCGCTACATCGTCCAGTGTCTAATATATATATATATAGCACGCACTCACATGTTAGCATGTAATAACACAGCATTCGCTGGCTCATTCGTTTACACTTTGTTGTTAGTCAACGCCGTCTGCGAAACTAACCAATATCAATGGCGCGTGCTTGACCATGTTTTTGTTGGCTCATCCAAAACTTCCAGTAGTTACTAGCGACCTTGCGGTGAGACTCGTCATGGAACGTGATCTTGATCGTGCTTGTAACATTGCCGTCAAGCAACTCGGTGTCCTTGAGATTGACATTGTAAAACTGGCCTATATAGGAGATTGGAGGGGGGGGTGGGTAATCACACATGTTTAGGTCTATCGTGTCGTCAAGATCATGACGTTTTGTTGTTACAATACCTTTGTTGAGGTAGGTTAACGGAGCCTCTTCCACCTTTTGTGCAGCGGCAGTAGGTGCTACACAGAATGAAAAAAAAAACAGGTCGATCAATTTATAATAATGACACATGGCTAAACAAGGGGTGTATGATAGCAAGGGGAAAAGGGGGGGGATAGATCACACAGTGTCATTAGAGGTTATAAATTACCTTCCAATATAATCTCATAACGAAGACTATCGTCCATAAAGGTGGAAAAATGTGAGTGAGTGAGAGAGAGAGAAGGATAAGAGAGAGAAAGAGAAAAGAAGAAAAAAGCAGGGGTAAATGGATTAAAAAAAAAAAGAATAGAGTGAGTTTTCGCACGAGCCAATACAAAGCATACAAGAGGAAGTGATATAGAGCACACAGAGTGGGAAATGCGTGGGTTACACAATGAAACACACAAAGCAGCTTCTTACTTTGCAATAGCGGTTGATGAGGATGGACAGCTTGTCGGCGGAGACGGCACTACAGAAGCAATGGACGACGAAGCCTGAGAGCGAGGCGAGGCGTAAGGATGATGGCTGTGGTGATGCTGGTGCTGCTGTGATGGCTCCATCGTCGTAATAGCTGGATACGAGTGCATGATTGGAGACGAGTGTACTGACTGTTGTTGACCAGGAGAAGAGCTTACGAATGAACTGACGGGCGAGTGATGCTGGGAAGGATGAATGATAGGCACGTCTCGTCTGTAGCGTTGTTGTTGTTGTTGTTGTTGTTGCTGGTGCTGCTGGTGCTGCTGGTGTTGCTGGTGCTGCTGGAGAGGATAACGATGATACTGGGCTGGTGGAGGAGGAACACTACAAAGCAGTTATGCCAGAGGTGATGATGATGTTGTTGGAATCAGCCATTTTAAATGCGGAGCGGGGATTCGTTTTGTTGTGTGTGAGTGTGTGTGAGTGTGTGTGTGTGTGTGTATGTTTTTGTTTGTTACGATTCATATTATTATTATTATTGTTGTTGTTGTTGTTTTTCAATGCTTGCTATCGAAAAGAGAAAAAGAGCAATGCTTACTTGTCAACAAAGACGGGAGGGGGCTGTGGGAAATGATGCTGCTGCTGCTGTGAGGCAGTTGCAGCGGACGGATGATGGTGAAATGGCAGTGGTGGCAATGGGCCAGGCGGTGATACCGACGGAGGATGATGATACGGCGAATGGTGTGGATCCGAGGTAAGCATGGGCGTACGTATGTAGTGGAAGAGGGCTGGCAACAAGTTCTCTCAGAGGGTGGTTGACGTCTTGAAATGCTTAGACAGGGTCGATTCAGGAATCGCTGTGCGCGTTGTTCTGTGCTGTGCGTCTGTGTTTGTTGAGAAAAGGATGCAAAGAAGGTTTTAAAAAAAGAAAAAGAAAAGAAAAAAAAAGAGAGAGCCCCGATAAACAAAACTCTTGTCTAAAAAAGAATAAAAAAAAAAAGAGGGCCCGCTGATGGCCTTTCCAACCGATGATGACGATCGGATCTCTTGATATGGTAACTCCCTCCTTGCTGTCTTGCTCTCTTCTTTTTTCTCTTCTTTTCCTTTTTTTTACGTTGAAAGGGAAGGGAACGTGGAGTGTCAAGGACAGAAAACCCCAAGGCGCAGATGTGGAAGAAAATGAAGGGAAAGAAGGAAAGAAAGGTAGCGAAAAGAAGGGAAAGAAAGGTGGGCTACGCCTTTATTCGTTCTGCTGCCGTCTATGTAGTCCAGCCATAGCCTTCAGCCAGCCCAAGGACACGCAATGGTGATCGTCTTTCGAAGCCATTATTGCTGAGAAGAACCCCTCCCCCCACCCCAACACACGAACAGAGTTGTGGCTCTGGCTGCGATGGCCAACAAAGAATGCCTTTTTTTGACACAACAAGTTTTTTTTTTTCGTTCCACCATATAACCGGCTTGCGGCTCGTCTATGTAACCTTGTCAAGGTTAGGTTGGAAAGCTCCATAGCGGCAACCTTAAAAATGTCAATGACAGCAGTAACGCTCTTTTATTCTTGTGGAGAACGCGACAAGAGCTGCTATTTACAAAGGATCTTCCTCTCTCTCTCTGTGTGTGTGAGCGTGTGCTGGTCCAGACTTTCTATCTTTCATTACTAGCCCCTGTCCACCCCCCTCCCCAAGAATACGAATAGAAGTCTCCACCCGTTTGTTGTTTATAAAAAGTTGTTTACATAGGAGCCACACAAGACCCAAGACTGCGGTGATCGGGTCAGCCAGCCAGCAGCAGCAGCAGTTTTTCGTGCTATGCAACCATGCACATTACTGTATAGCCAAATAAAGCATGTATGCCGAGCTTCTATGCACACTCTCTTTCTCTCTACGCGTAGAGTCCACGACGTAACGTAGTAGCTAGGCGAGAGTGGGATAAGCCCAAATAGAAGATGTGAACATATTTTTTTCTCCTCCCGTTGCGCACTTGTCAAGTCAACCGGTCGCTCTTGTTTTTAGATCATGATACGTTACTCAGTGTAACCCTCGCGGTGTCTGTGTGTATACCTTGCTCGAGTAATTCTGTCTAACCAACAACGGTCTCAAAACGAATAAAATTGCTTGTTTTTTTATAACTTTAGCCATCTTCATATAACTCAAAAGTACAGTACACGCGTTTGCTACTGCTACTACTACTACTACTACTATTGATCCTGCACACCAGGAGATGCAGCTCCCTTGCTTTGTTACATAAGCACCGCTGCAATGCATCATGCAGGGCTTTTGGTATAGATGTGCATGTTCGCCTGAGAGATAGCAGCAGTCAAAAAGGTAAACGGCGGCGTCGTCGTCATCGTCGTCGTCGGCTGCTAATAATTTCTCCCAGTCTGACTCTTTTTGTGTTACCGAGAGACACGATGGGCACAGACACTATGCTACCAAGCCTTTGTCTCCCCATACACAACAACACATCATTCGATTCATGTCATTTGATCTTTTCCTAATTTTTTTTTTTTTTTGGTGGGGGGGGGAGTCGATCCAGAGTGCGAACACCTGTACATGTTACACACAGACACACACACACACGCGTATCATACCTACTATTTAATAAGAAAAAGGTAAACGGTCGGGCTCTAGTATCATAGAATCTATTATTTTGCTGAGCGGTTTGAGCAGACAGAGCGACAAGTGCGTATGTTTTTATGAGGGCAGGAGGGGTTGTCCTTATCCAGCTTATTATTAACCCCCGGACCGATCCTTTCATAATTACTCAGGCCAAATGAGGTGTAACTCACGCATTAGCCACTCATTACATTGTTATCTTCTTCTATGTACAGCTATCTCATCGTCGTTTCGATAGCTTGTATCGTCTGATTGACAGTTTGTGCCTCAAACCGAGCGCTTGGAATGGTCGTTGTTTGTTTCCATTCCTCCTCCTCCTCCCCCCAAACATCGCTTTCCTTCCAAGTACAGAGATTTTTCCATGTAGAGCAAACACCGAGGATTCCGAGACGCCTGTAAGCGCGATACTTGGTGCACCGAGCCAGTTGTCTACTTTTTTTTTTCCAGAAGTTTCGTCAGGTTATAAGTAGAGCTTAATAAACAAAAAGATTCATGAGGTCCATGTTTGCATTTTTTCAGTTTCCGATTTCCACAACAAAGGGGTAGGTCTATCACTATGTCGCTTGCTGCTGTTCTCGTCATAATGTTCTGAAAGCCACACCACCACCACATGGCTCCTGCTTATGACAAAAAGCTATTTGGATATTGAAGAGATTGCCTAAATTGTTACGCGGAACCGAGCTTTTTTTTGTATTGCTTAGCTGCATTATTTGTTTATGGCTTACTATATTCACAGTAATGGGGAAGACTCTCCGTTTTGCTACCGTCTTGTTGACCTTTCCCTGCCAAGAAATAAAACAGGGCTGTGTCTGTAATAGAATGACTACAAACGGGGTGGGAATGAAATAAAGTTGTGTATATAATGTGTATCATAGTAAGTAAGAATAGCAAGAAGGTGCGGGGCGTTCATCGCGATACGGGGCGGAGGAACATGGATGTCGTTTTCCTCATATAGTAAGGCTTCCCTGAGTAAACAGGTTGACAGTTTTGAACGGTTATCTTACGGGAAGAGAAGTCTTAGCTAAAGTCACCCCGCAAGTGTGATTGCTCAGTGAACCATTTCCTTTTTAGACTTTGTAGGTTCGCGGACTTGTATAAAGTTGCATCTAGGGCAATGTACAGTATCTCGAGTGGGCTGCTGATAGTAATGGTGCTTTAGTATACTAGTGCTTTGGTGTTAATGTTGGTTTTTTAGTGCGGTTCCTGAGCCTCCTTTGCTTCATTAAGTTTGCAGCATGAAGAAATAGTTTAACCTTATTAATAAATGGTTTGTTTTTGATCATGCGTGCTGCGTTGAAAGGCGCATTGCGCTGCTATTATAGGGAGCCATATGTATTCTAATCAGCATCCTGCTCTTCTTAATTACACGTATAGCAGATGGAAGCGTAGGTTACGTATGCCATGCACACAGTCTCATGGCCGATTTTCTGCACATTGGAGATCATAATAGGAGCGCGGCTGTATAGCTTAAATGCTGAGCCATTACTTATTACTGCGAGTTAATAATCAGTGACGCATGGACATGTCATTAAAAGAAGAATCTGGACCGAAAATGCGTACTGAATGAGTCAACAATGAATAGATATGATGGGTTATGTGTAAAATAAAGCTCTACAAGCTTTGCATTGAAACATGACTGTCAACGGGAACAAGCACAACGTCAATAAGACTGAAACTGATCAGGCTGGTGTTTGTAACTTTTGACGAAAAAGAAGAGTTGTAACAGAAACAAGTATGTACGACCATACAAACACGATGGTCATTTTCTGTTCGACTTTTTCTTTGGAAATCGCTATGCGAGCTATTTCTCTTACATTGACCGAGGAGCTTTCGTACATATTCACTTTGATAGTCTCGAAAAGCTTTCTCTCCCAGTGAAGACGCTCCTAGCATCAGAAATCCTCACGTTATCGGCTTCGACAACAATAACCCAAACATGGGCCATAACTGTCCGCATCTCGAAATGCTGTGTTCGATATACAAAATATATGGAGATCCGGATATCCTACGACAACAACGACAGTATCGAAATACATCGCTTCATGAAAGAAGCTGTTATCCGCGCTATCTCTCGTACAAAGCAAATAAACCATACATCAGCAAGCTGACCAGGTGTATCTGCACTCTTGACGAGAGCAAGTGTTAACCTCGAAACACTCTATTGCTCGTTCAAATTTTCTGACCATGCGTTCAAAAGCATTGTTTACTTTGAAAAAAGTAGTGGACAACACCACATATCAAGATGCTTGACTTGTTACGGTTAAAGTGCACAGTGAATGATCCATGGTCGCAAGAGTACGTGACCTTGCTGTTAGAAAAACTCAAACTAAATTTTTGTAAAGTAGATGTATAGGCTACTGGTTGGGCAATCGATACTGGGTGACACACATCCTCCTCTCCGCACTCTGGTGACCTGTAAAAGAGCTGGGATGGCTCAAGTTGTTTGAACATAGACGGGTATGGTTCGGCGCCAGATAAAATCCAACACAGTAACGTCAACAATCCTATGGAAACGAGATTGTGCCAGTCGCTTCCAGAAAAAGGAATAAAACTAGCTCGATTTCTCGTCGACTCAGTTGCGATACATCAGCCTTGGTGGCAACGCCATTTATACTAGAATGCAACGCTTCTTGTCAAGTGTTTGAACATTGCAAGTGGTAGAGCTGTCATACTGTATTGCAAGAGACGTACGAAGGTTTCCAGCACCTTTTCAAATAGAAAAAATGAATCAACGTGCAGAATTTGAGGAGATACGTCTTGACGGAATGAATGTGGTATTGAGATAGAACGCTCGAACAGCTATCAGCACCAACCAAACTTACAATGTGTACGATTAAAATGAATGTCCAAACGCCATTAGCTACGGGTTATATAGGTTGGTGGACAATTTTTAGTACATCATTAAAGGCATTAAGCTTGGGGTTTTACATGAGATCTATTCCGGATGGCTTGGGGCATGGCTGGTAAAAACCCAAGCGTCTGGATCACAAGACATAGCAGTAAACATTGCCGGAATCTGGTGGGATTTTACTCTCGCAATCCCATTATCACGCACTTGCCGCCAAACTTATATTGCTAGTATTATGATCAAAAGCTCTACATCATATGTAAAGCATGCATATTACCGTTTATATTGACATGTAACAGCGCCATGTTTACACTTTATAATTCATCACGGGCGCCAGTCTAGTCAGGATGTTACTACGTGTTATGCCCGAAAACGAATGTGTTAAATCAAGCATTTTCCTTCACTAAAACGAAAGGATAATGAGCTCTCCAGATGTTACAGATGTATATATTTACAGTTATGGAATTGCGGGGTATTTATAAGTAATGTTCTATTTTTTGCTGGAGTGATGATTCTCATGCATGTTCATCCCTCGGTTGGTCCAAAATGATTTGCCATACGTAACAAGCTAAAGTAGGGAAAACCGTATTGTACGTTAGCATCTCATTATACAGGCAAATTATATACATAGAAGGTCTCAATTCGGAAGAGATACGTACCAGCTCTTCGCCTTTTCTAATCTTGCTATTTCCCGCCACAAAGATCCCAACCTTGATCTGGCGCGTATTTTCATCCATATAGTTCAAGAAGCACACATTCGGTCCCGAGCCAATTCCTCTGAAATCGTTACAAAATCGAGCTTCATTGCCATACTTTGCAGCATCGATAGACAGATCCGTGCCAAATCGTAAAACATAGTCCGAGGTTGGGTCATATGTCTGATACTCCACGACGCCCAGATAATCGAGAATTAATTGGCGTGGTTGTAACGTTTGAGCGGCATATAGCCCATACGCTCCACAACAAGGATGACTCTTGTCCATGATCTTTTTGATTTTTATGTTTCGTCGCTGCTCTTTTATGCCTGGATAGGACGTGCCTCGTACATTGACATGATCGTTTAGGAATCGTGGCGATTGCACTTGATCAGCCATCTTGGCAGGCTTGGGATCAAAGCTCAGGCGCAATTCTTGTGGAATAGCAGGTGACCATATCAGTTTGTCAATGTATTTTATTTCAGGTGTCCATCCTGAAGGTGTTGGTATCGTTTTAATGTCGCGGTACATGTTCGTGAGGGAAGGGCCAAGAAAATTTTTTTTTGATGGGTCGAGTACGGTACCAAGTGGCGGGGGACTTATCCTCTTTTGTCACTTGAGCCAAATAAAAGCATGCAAAAAGAGAAGGAAAGGGTTGTATTTGGCAAGTCGACTCGAATAATTGACTACATTATGGAAAACACAATATTTCGTGCAGTGTTGGTAGTTGTGATGTCAGTCAACATCGGGATTGTAATAACAACGATTACTTTACCGAGAATGTACCGCTCGACGAATCTGTCGATGAATCGTTGGAGTAGTGGCAAAGCCAAATGGAACAACTCGAGGTAGAACTTGCACACATTGAAAAGGCCATTCAACGATATCGTGACTAATATAGGAGCTGTAGCAGTAGTAACATTGACCATTATAGCAACATTAATGCAAACGAGAGGATCCAGCAGCAGCAGCAGCAACAAGAAACACAGTAGTAAGTGACGATGGAGATTGGATTATCAAAGCTACAAACGACGACCAGCAGTATTGAAGAATTGCTCATGTATAGCCGTGCATCGCTTCGCTTTCACCATTGTAAGGCCTCTATACGGATTCATAACAGTTCGATTAGAAAATACAAGTTTCGTCACCACTATTTACATGCTTTTTCGTTTTATTGTTCTCCTAATCCATCCATAAAGGACATCATCCATTCTAACTACCAGCAACAGCATCAAAATCAACAACGTCGGTTACTAACCAACACCGCTATCGATACCGCTTCTACTGTTCAGCAAAAAAAGAATCATCATCAGCGATACCTAAAAACGTCCGCGCTATTCTAGATAAACTCATACGCATTCGCATATGGCACAAAAGCCTAAAACACGGATCCCTCCATGCTCCGTCATTTTGCAGGTACTACGGCACACTTGCGGGTCTACTTCTATATCCTGTCACTATGACAATTTTGCGTTGATCGTGTAAGCACCATCACGCGTCGGCTTGACGAGCAGTATTAATGCTTTTGATGGAAGACATCATCTAACCCCAAATTTTCACTGACCGAGATGAATCTGTTCTCACTGGCTTACTTGACGACCTCTAATCGCAAGTATGACGCCATCATCACCATCAACTTTCTCGAGCATTATCTTTTTGTTTGCACGTTTACCACCTGATCGAGTACCTTGGCTCGCTACAATCTCATACCTTCTGTGCAAAGATATGATGAAAGAACAACGTATTTCGACTCTTATATGATGGATGCTACATCAACAACAACAGCAACAACAACAACATCGCAATCAATAGTACATTTTTTATAGCACCATTTGTTGCAGGTGGAAAGTATGCACACTCAGCATGATGCACTTCATGAACAGCGAAAAAGCCGTTTATACTGTCGCCTATTTAGAGAGAATCCTAGTCGAGAGCAGAATTACAGTGGCCGCTCGTTATAGTGATATGCCCGGTGAGACCCAAACCCCATCACTATATCGAATTATTACTTAGTTCCGTCAAAGATATCCGGTACATAGATTACCCGGGGTATTTGGCGAGCTCTACAGAAGAAGCTCTAGAATCACATCCTGTCAAAATTGATAGTATGCAACTCCTTAAAATTTTAGTGTAGGAGAATAAGCTGAAAGGCTTCTATCTGATGAGCTTGGTGCTGGCTGCTGGGATTTTGGATACTCATGAGGAAACATGTGGCGTTGATGGTATTGATTTGATACTATATGAAGGATTAGAGGATACCTATGCACCAACTTCCTTCAACGACCTCATTAACGATGCTATGATTATTGATAGAGATTAAGGTACATTCATAAACGGCTGATGTAACTGCATATGTAAAAGTCACGGGCTTGTTTCTGATACAGACAGGTAGATGTTGATGAAGAAGAGAATAACTAGAAAAGACAAGATGAGGAGAAGGAAGCATTGAAGCCACTGCATAGTAAAGGAGAGAGGAAGCAGTATATGAGCGATTTATTAAAAACAATGGTGGTTGAAGACGACCTGCACGCTCAGTTATATAGGCTTATTAGAAAAAAGATGCATAGACTAGACTCTGAGATATTAACCAGCACAAAGCAAACTGATCTTTTTTCCTTTTCTGATAAATAAAATTATACTATTGGTCCGCTCGATATAATGATATTTCTGATGGTTGATATCACACATCACAATAGCGAATTAGTAATAATTCCCTGCTTAATTTGAGTTGGACCCAATAAACCCATCACTATATCGAAATATCACTATATCGAATATCACTATAACGAGCGGCCACTGTACTGGCCTGTACATTGACCCGAATATATAGCCGTCTGATCAAGTTATCCAACAACAATCTTATGCAAAAGATTTCCATGGGTGTTTATTCCCTACTTTCGAAAAGGGAGAAAGGAACGAAGGGTGGTTTACGATGTCTGTGCACGTCTTTGCTATGGTCCCACCTTGAAAGAAACTAGATTGTTTCGATCCCTTTCTTTCGCGTTGTATAATATGTATCAGAGCCTGGATTGGGCGCCTTAATGGGAACAATATCTTCTTGGTTCCAAAAACAAATCCTTCGGTGCGATCAAAATGGAGAAATTGTACACTTTTTGAACCACGACGTTGCGACGATTCATATAATCATCATATGTGCGGCTGATTGGCTAAAGAGCATCGGTTTTCGCTTTGCTCAGATTGGTATAATACGAGTCCATGTCTGCCTCGTGAGACCCACAACGCTTGAGCATGAGAACTGCATGATAGATAATAAGTGGATCAACCAGGAGTCTTGAAATCGTTATGGGGACCAGTGAAACAGACGGTGTTGCGAACGTTCGTATAATTTAATGGTCGATGTGGTATTACAAATGCCGACGACAGACCAGACAATATGCCGTCAGATATGTACTCAAAAGATTCTGCTCTTCTGTTATTACATGTACTAATTCTATTATCACATTGTCGGTTGGCCTAGACGTTTGAAATATATACTCGATTGTTGCATCTACCACTGGCCGCAACGGAGCCGGATGTTCCATGTATACGATTCATCGCAAACCAACGTATATACGCAATCACCCCTTGTATCCACCGGACACTCCAACTGTTCATTCTTTGTTCATCACCAGTGAATGCGTAAGTCACACCACAACAGCTGGGAAGCGACTATCGCGTCTAATACATATCCTTTGCCTGGGTCCCCATAATTCTCATAGGCCCATTCGTATGCTTGGTCTGACTATCAAGTTTCTCAAACACACACACGCGCGCGTGCGTAGCAGCCGGAAAGACGACAACGTTTCTTTTGGTTTTATACAGCCCGATGCTGCCTTTTATTTTAAAAGATATTATTTATTTTTAAAGCTATCTCATGGAGAAAATGAAAAAAAAAGAAAGAAGAAGAGCAAGAGTACTCACGAGCTCGTGTCACCCGCTAAGTACTCGTCAATCTTCTCGGCCAACTCTGTGAGGCCGTCATCAGAGCGATTCTCTCTCTGTTGTTGCTGTCGTGGGCTGCTACTGCCACTGCCACTACTGCCGCTGCTGCCGCTGCTGCTGCTTCTGCTGCTACGGGAAGTCCTGGCTGAGACGACAAACTTTTGGACGCGACCATCCCGGTTCATCGTTATGCTCGTCGACACTGTGCACTTTTTTGCATTCGAAATCTTGGTCACAATTTTCATGATTCAAAGAAAAGAGAGAGAGAGAGAGAGAGAGAGGAGCAAAGTAGCAGAAATTATTTCCATGCAGTGCTTTCATATCTTATCTGGTTCGCTTGGTCAGCTGATCCAAAAAAGGAAAAAAAGAAAATTGACAGCGTCACCTGTCCATTCAGACCATGCCAGGTTACACCGACAAGCACACTGGACCACGCCGAACAATGGGTCTGTCATCTCCCGAGGCATTGGGATTGCAACCCCACAGACATTCCCCTTTGCAATGTGCACACTCCAGGCTACACGTACACACTAGTCTCGTCTTTCTACATGGCTTTCACAAAGTTTCTCCACTTGTTAAAGTATAATGACACGCTTTTCTTCTACTCGACACTGAGGTTACACAATGCCTAGGCTATCGATAAGGCGCATGACGGGGGCATTGTCTTTCGGAAATCTATCCCGGCAATCAGTAATTTAAAGTGGCAGTCGAAAAAATCCTTACAGAAGCCCCACTACACTTTGTGTTCTTACGCGCGTTTCAAAGGGACGGACGCGTGTGACATCCAGGAGATTGGCAAACTCTCGCCGCTTATGTCCACGCGTTTTTGTACTCTGACGGTGCATCTGCATCATCTTCACGATGACTGACCCAAGAAGAACAGTGATCGCACTCTTCAGTCTTATCTTTGTCTAAATGACGTTGCGTGCTTGTACAGATTATGCAGCTGTCTGTAAGATTGTCCTGCTGCTGTTTTTGATAACTTCATTTTTTGGAAATGTTCCACAAACGCTTTTAACAAGTCAATTTATCAGTATTATTAACACCTCGAAACGTTTGAACTTTGAGTTGGGATTTCATGGTAAAGACATGTGTGTGAGAGAGAGAGAGAGAGAGGACAAACATGAGCCACGTTAAGAACGAGACGGTTACTGATCTCGTCGTCCTTCCACAAAAGTGTCTGATGCTGGGCCTCGAAACCAAGATGACTTCATTCTCGTTACTGTTGCGGCTGCTGCTGTTCATTGTGGTTGCTATTGCTGCTGCTGACGCTACGGCCATTGTTCTGGTGATGTTGGTGCTTTGCTTTATTGAATGTCACCTTCGTCACGCGTCTGCTACTGCTTGTCATTACCTTTGCTGGTGGCGTTCTTTCCCTTAAAGAAAAGTGGGAATGAGAAAAGTAGTGCTTGAAGTGGACGAGAAGAAGAGAGGGAAGAAAGTGTGTTTATTCGGGAAGCAACAAAAGTCAAGTCTCTCTTTTCTTGTTTGGACAGCACAGTACGGCTCGCATCATGACATCAATGCTCGATTGGGTTACAAGCACTCCGTAAGGTCTTACACTGAGTTTGCACACCACCATCAGGGACATCAAGATGGTGTCCATAGAGAAAAGCGGGTGTGCGATTAGCGCCATCGCTAGTGGCGTCTATGTATTAGCTTTCTCTCTGTCTCTCAACGACATATACTTGTAATTTCGGATATCGTACGGTCAATCTAAATCGGAAAACCGCATCGTATTTGGTACCAAGGCCGGGTCAGCATATATTACTGCCATACGCAGGGTTGCTTTGCTAGCCATGAGCTGTTGGATGAGATCTATGATACCGTTTGCCATGATAGTTACATTCACACTAAGCGTTGTATGTAGTTCCAGATGGATCTCTTTACTGAGCTCCTTGTTTCGGTTTCAATTTTAGATTGTAAAACACCAAGTACTTCTGTATTCTGCGATGCGGATGTCTTCATTCCTTGCCTGCATCTGTTCACGTCGATCATGATGACATATCATATCAGTCAAAGCCTTCATAAGTACCTCGACATGTAATACTCATATGCTCTCTCTCTTCCTTTTAGTTGCAACGTTAAGTTGCGGTACAACTTCTATTGGTGTTCTGAAAAATTGTTGACGTAAGGTGTATCAAATTATTGGAATGCTTGTTTAATAATCTGTTATATATATAGATACCTACATTGCTGATTTTGAAGAACCGTAACAAGTATTGAAGATCTAATTAACGGGGACTTACTGTAGAGTAAGACACACTTGTTAAATTGTATTTTCATGCATGGTGACAATCTTGTGGCTCTGTTGTATTGCAGGGACATTATTCTGAAAACGGAAAAGTCCACAGATCACACCCTGAAAAGGACCTTGACTGTTGTTGTTGTTATCAACATTCAACGTGATTTAGCATTCCAGTGACACGTTCGTGTGTATAATACACAAAGAGCAAAGCCAGCATTTGACATGTACGGCATACGTTGTGACAGGTGATGCATGCAATGATGCATCTGATGCAAAAACGCGGGCAAGTTTTTATCCGCTATTGATTTCTTTAATACTTCAAGTACTCGCAGTGATGATGCTCCCGTTCCTTGTAAGCTTCATAAATTTCATAGATGTATCTGCCCTCCGCTAGGACAACCATCCTTCCCCCTGGTTCACAGACCCTCTTTGTTAAAACTTTCTGTTCTATATACTTTCAATTTTCCATTATACGCTGTAGAAGAGCATATATTATGCGTATTAACGCTTATTGTTTACATTCCATTTCTTTGGCTCGATGATAAGCACTATCACCGAACCAATCCCTCTTCTAGACTGACCGCTCGGGCGCATAATCAGAAGGAAACTCAATAAAGTTTTGCGTATATTATCTCAAAACAGTAAAAGAAAGCAAAGTTATGTTAGATATAGTGTCCTGGATAACGGTGCCTTGTTTCCATAATTGCCGTGAGTCTCTGTCTCGGGCGTCATTGTTGTCATAGCAACCATATGGCTACCATGGAAGTATGCTTTGGTTTTATCAGAGTAAATGCCTACTCATGTGTATGTTGAGTTTTATCGTGGTTAATAAAATAGCTTTGGGTCAGCAAGCTGTCCCCGTCGCTTCATGAATTCCGATACATCTTATTGGGTGTTGCAGTCTAAGAGGTGAAAAAAATTTACGCCTGGTATATACTTCTCGACCCTTTCCAAAATGTACATTTCCAGTGCTATTGGCCGTGTCGCCACTAGCGCCTTCCGTGCCGCCCCCATGGCCCGTCTTGCTGCTAAGCCCCTTGGTACCCAAGCTGCCGTCAAGGGTGAGTGAATCGCATCTGCAATGTTCAATTTTCTAAAACGATGTGATTGCTGATTGTTTATATATATATATATATTGTTATAGCACGCTCGTACGCCACTGAGGCCACCTCTGCCGGTCAGATTCGGTAATGTATATTATATTATAAGTCTAGTGCTTACTACAAATGGAGGACATTGTGGAGCTGATGATGCTTTGCTACGTTCGCGTGTTTATAGTTCGGTCATTGGTGCCGTTGTTGACGTCCAGTTCGAGCAGGAGAACCTTCCCGCCATTTTGAACGCCTTGGAAGTCCAGGACCATTCTGGTGGCCGTCTTGTTCTCGAAGTTGCCCAGCACTTGGGTGAGAACACTGTCCGTACCATTGCTATGGACGGTACTGAAGGTACAGTATCTTAATCATGGGTTGCTGGGAGGAGGACATCACACAGAGAGAGAGAGAAAAAAAAAGACTGAGGGTTTTATATGACTAGGTCTTGTCCGTGGCCAAAAGGTCGTTGACACTGGTGCTCCCATCACCATCCCTGTCGGCAGTGAAGTCTTGGGTCGTATCATCAACGTCATTGGTGAGCCCATTGACGAGCGTGGTCCCATCAAGTCCAAGAGCTCGCGTCCCATCCACGCCGAAGCCCCCGAGTTCGTTGACCAATCGCCCACTCCCGAAATCTTGGAGACCGGTATCAAGGTCGTCGACTTGCTTGCCCCCTACGCCCGTGGTGGTAAGATTGGTCTTTTCGGTGGTGCCGGTGTCGGCAAGACTGTGTTGATTCAGGAGTTGATCAACAACATTGCCAAGGCCCACGGTGGTTACTCCATCTTCTGTGGTGTCGGTGAGCGTACGCGTGAGGGTAATGATCTGTACCACGAAATGATTTCGACCGGTGTCATCAAGCTCGAAGGCGAATCCAAGTGTGCCTTGGTCTTTGGTCAGATGAACGAGCCCCCAGGAGCCCGTGCCCGTGTTGCCTTGACCGGTTTGACCATTGCCGAATACTTCCGTGACGAAGAAGGCCAGGATGTGTTGCTCTTCATTGACAACATTTTCCGTTTCACCCAGGCCGGTTCTGAGGTGTCTGCCCTGTTGGGTCGTATCCCCTCCGCTGTCGGTTACCAGCCCACTCTCTCGACCGACATGGGTGGTATGCAAGAGCGTATTACCACCACCAAGAACGGTTCCATTACCTCCGTCCAGGCCGTCTACGTGCCCGCTGATGATTTGACCGATCCTGCCCCCGCCACCACCTTTGCCCATTTGGACGCCACGACTGTCTTGTCGCGTTCGATTGCCGAATTGGGTATCTACCCCGCTGTCGATCCCCTTGACTCCAAGTCGCGTATCCTGGATCCCCGTATCGTTGGTGACGAGCACTACGCCGTTGCCACCGGTGTCCAGCAGATCCTCCAGAACTACAAGTCGTTGCAGGATATCATTGCCATTTTGGGTATGGATGAACTGTCCGAAGAAGACAAGTTGGTCGTCGAGCGTGCCCGTAAGATCCAGCGTTTCTTGTCGCAGCCCTTCGCTGTCGCCCAGGTCTTCACTGGCTACGAGGGTCGTCTCGTCAAGCTCCAGGATACCATCCGCTCCTTCAAGGAAATTTTGGACGGCAAGCACGATGCTCTTCCCGAAACCGCCTTCTACATGCAGGGCGATATCAGCGATGTCATCAAGCGTTCCGAGCAGATCGCCAAGGAAATGGGCAGCCAGTAAATATTGATAAGCAAGTGCTCAATTGTTGTAATAAAAAAGACGTTTTGTATTTTTGGTTTTTGTTCGAAATATAAAAGTAATAGTATACAGTGTTTGTTGTGTGTACCCTTGTCTGTTTAATTATAAAATATTCGGCTGTTTGATCTGTTGCAGAGTGTCGTTGGTTTGACGTGCCATATTTATCAGTGTATCCAGTTCGCCTGATTGTTCGCACATTGCACGGAAATAACTTGGTGGGGTTTGATTTAGGAGATTCCAAGGAGTATCGTATTCGACCACTCGACCATTGTCCATAACGAGAACTCGATCATAGTCGATCACTGTACGTAATCTGTGTGCGACACATATGAGTGTCGATTCTACAAAAGCTTGTCGAATTGTGTGTTGTATCTTGGCATCCATGTCAAAATCGACGCTTGCTGTAGCCTCATCCATGACAATCAGCCTGCTTGATCGAAGAAGCGCTCGTGCCATACATAGCAACTGCCGCTGACCTTGCGAGAAGTTTTGTCCTCCATCGCTAACAGTCTGGTTGAGGCCGAGGATTCTTGATCGGATGTGAACTCGCTCTAGAGCAGTCCAGAGTGCTTCATCAGGGTGTTCGTTGAAGGGATCCAAATTAGATCGGATTATACCAGAAAATAGCGCTGCGTCTTGAGGTATCATGGTCAAACTTGATCGCAGACTAGCAAGGTCGACGGAGGAGATATTAATCCCGTCTAATATGATCTGACCACTAGATGGCTCCAGAAATCGGAACAGGGAGAGAGCAAGCGTCGATTTTCCGGATCCCGTTCTGCCAACAATCCCGATCTTTTCTTTGTCCTTGACCTCAAACGATACACCATGCAAGACCGGATCAAGGTGTGGTGCGTATCGGATTTGGAGGTCGCTTATTTTGAGTGCAGAAGTGGTTGGCCAATGCTTGAGAGGTTTTGGCTGGTTGCGCGGTTCTTGTTCTACTTCGAGATATTCTTGTATCCGCTCAACAGAATTCATGCTGATTTCCACTTCGGTGTATTGTCGCATCATCCAAAACACGTTAGTTAAAAACATGCGTGCATATACGAGGGAGATTCCAGCCATTCCAGCATCTATGGAATCGAGATTTTGAAGGATAAGTACACCGGCACCCAACGTCATGAGTGCGCCAACGGCATCCATGCGTACAAGCAGCCAGCGATTGACCATCCAGAGGAGGTAGTAGGGTGTAAGATACGTATCAATCTTGTCGTACATTGACGATAAAAATTGATGCTGCTGTCCAAAGGCCCGGATCGTTGTCACCCCAGAAAGCGTTTCTGTGAAAAGCGAATAGATAGGAGACCGATTGACCGAGTTCAAGCGCTTCAGCTCCCGTGATGCCCGTAGATAGTGTAGCCCAATCATAAAGTATATACAGGCTACATAATTGGTGCAGAACATTGCCATTGCTATCATTAGAGTGACACTATAGTGGTTCAAGGACTGATCTTGTTTTTTTGTGCAAGCAGTGTAGTAGTATGCATACCAGTTACAAGCGCAACAAAAATAAATTGCGGTGTTATCACGCTGATGATGATGGATGAAGCTACCATTCCTGTGAGGCATTCAAACAGCATCCCGGCTCTTCTTGCCACTTGCTTATCGACTACGGCCATATCAGCTCCAAAGCGATTAAGGATTCTGCCACAGGGAGTCGTGTCGAAGAAACGTAAAGGAGCGTGGGCAATGCGATCGATTAGTTCCACGAATAAAATTTTGGCACCACGGAGGGAACCCCAGTAAAGCAAAATATTCCGTAGAGCATCCGAGACAACAAATGCTAAGCAGAGTAAAAGATAAACAGCAATGTAGTAATCTACATCAACTGCGCCGTTTTCTTCATCGCCTGGAGAAGTTCTCATTATCGACGCGATAGATTCGTGAGTCTGGAGCCCAACATTGGCAGCAGAAGAGGTGTCCTGACGCTGACACATATATAAAGTGACTACCAAAGGCGTTTCTCGACTGCTCTTGGATGAATATGCTGCTGCCCAGACTCTCAGCCACCTGAAAAACAGAGTGGTAGTATTAGTTAGTTTTTCCAATCAATAGTCTTTTTCTAATGATAAGTGTTCATCTAGGCGTTCCCAGCGATTGAAAATCCGTACCAATTTTCTGCAAAAGCCAAAGTCCTTGAAGAAGAAAAGAAAACAGCTAGCGCGATCCAAAATAGCCAACCTCCACAGGCGCGCAAATACGTCAAATAAACTTTGGCCTTGACTTGGCCTTTTTCTGAGTGTTCATCTTGTATCAGTTTACCGGCAGATGTTGTGGCTGTTTTTGTTTGCTCTACTGCTAATTTGCTTTTATCGGTCGCTTCTACAACTCCGTCGTTGTCATCATGCGTTTTTGGATGTTGCTCTACAATAGAGTTGCTGCTGCTACTGCTATTGCTAGCACTGTTGTTGGCAGCAAACGTCTCAATCAATTTGTCGGACTGTTGTAGCTCTTCGACAGAGCCAAACGCAGCGACCTTGCCACCCATTTCGAGCCGAACAAGAAATTTTGCTGCGGGCATACACAGTTGGATATGGTGTGTCACCATGATGATCGTACGTCCTTGTAAAAGATCGCCTCTAATGCAGTGCTCAAAAATATGACGTGCAGTATGCGAGTCGACAGCGCTAAGGCAATCGTCCAGTAACGCAATCCTTGAGTACGAAAACACGACACGCGCGAGTGACACTCTAAGAATACAAGTTAAGTAAAAAAGAAAAGCTGTGTATCCCATAAAAAGTGGGTTGAAATTACTGGTGTATGTACCTCTGCTTTTGGCCTCCAGAAAGCGAAATGCCCTTTTCTCCAATTTCGGTATAATCGCCGTCAGGTAGAATCGATAAGTCTTTGACGAGTGCGCATTGCCAAAGCACCTTTTCATACCGCTCAGCTTCATAGGGCTGACCAAACAGAATATTCTCGCGTATTGTTGCCTGAAGTAAAAATGGCTGTTGTGCAGCATATGCGACGCAATTGGAAAAAGCTTCTGTAATCGCTCCATAGTAGAGAGTTTGTTCTTCTTCTTCTTCTTCTTCTTCGTTTACTCGAAAACTGTAATGGTCGTGTGTGGTCGTTGTCGTAGGAATAGCAGCGATATCCGTTGTTAAGGGTGATCTGGTTATTGCTAAATATGCCTTCCCGTTTATCGTGTCCATTTCTCCCAATAGTGCGTTTAAAAGTGAGGACTTTCCTGCCCCAGTAGGACCATATATAAGGCTAAGCTGCCCTGTAGGAAAATCAAACGCAGATGGTATATCGAGGCGGAACGTTTGTTGCTTATCAGTCAGTGAGGGATCGACATATTTGGTAATACTGTTTGTTACTTCCAGTAAAGGCGAGTTTTCGTTACTGCTGATTCTGGTAGGTTGCTGATCGTTTGCTTGCGATTCTGACGTTCTTTTGATGTTGTCGGGCCATTGGAATATTGAAGATTCAAATCCTACGCGTCCTGAAGGTGATGACGTGTCATCTGCGGTATTCAGCTGTATTTCTTGATCGTCCATATACGTGGTAATGCGCTTTAGGCTAACGTATGCTTGGGTAAATGAGGCTAAAGCATCCGGCAACAACAAAAGAGGGCTTCGCAGCATATCAAACAAAGTGATACTGACAAATACCACACTTGTATTGCGTGAAGTAAGAAAACATTTCATTAACATAATGTAGTTTTAAAAATCCTATTAATAGTATATATCTTTACCTTGCCGATAATTCGCGTTGAGATACCTTGACATACCAGACGAATGAGCAGGCTGACACTAGCACTGGTACCGTCAAATAGCCTACATTCATAATAACCTCAAGTATATTTGTCTGCCGAATTTGTTCCAGTTCGACTTCTCTTGCACGCATAATCTTTGCTTGCCAATTCGTTTCCCATGCTGCATATTTAATGATGCGGATTCCTTGTAAGAACTCGTTCAGTAAATTGTTCCTACGATCCTCTGCATTGGATATATTCATATAAGCTTTTCGGATTTTGTTGACCAAAACATATGTCATTGGGAAGAAAAGAATCAGAACAGCTAGTCCCACGATCGCCGCTGTTCCGAGTAGATGGTAAAGGTACACCATCGCAATGATGATCTCAACTGGTGCATTGTAGAACATCTATTATAAATGATGTATGTCAATAGACCTGCCTTTCAAATGAATATAAACAAATTTTGATAGAATCCAGTCCTTGCGTTTCTTCGCTTACAAATATGTACGCCGGTAATTCTGCTATGTGGTTTGCATCTAGGCTCATCAGGTTTGTAATCTTGCCAGCTCCATCGTTATTATCTTCTCCTTTGCTGCTGTTATTCGTTTTGTATTCTTTATCATCATCCTGCTTCTGTGATGCCGGTGCAGGATGTGTGTCTTTGCGCCTCAACGCCTTGGCATAAATATCGGCGTCTAGCATGCACAGCGTTCTGACATTCCATCGTCGACCTGCCCACAACTGGATACTATTGCAAAGTGTTTGTACGAGAGCTGCCAAGAACATCATCAATACGTATCCATACGCAACGCGAATTGGTGAATCTTTTTTCTCGATATATTCCAGGAACTTTTGTTGAAAGTATGGATTTAAATAGGATAGTAGAACAGCCGCATTTGAGAATATAATCTGTAGCCAAATAGATCGCTCGTTGGCTTTGTATAGACGATATAGTGCTCGTATTCCTCGTTTCGACGCTGATGTGTAATCTTCGTATGCAATTTTTGCACGATGTTGGAAGGTGAGTGGATATAGGTCTTCGCGAGTAATCTGATTTGAGAATCCATATCGAACTAGTGGATTAATCTGGTAATACGGTCAGTATCACTAGCCGAACGGAAAAACAAGCGTATCTATGCGTGTGTGATGTCGCATGATATATCTGATTGGAGCAGCCATGCCTTACCCATTGAAACACAGCCCAAGAGAACAGGCTTGCGGAGGCTTCTGGAGTATGCCGTGTCTTGTGACCCTAAATGAAAATAGAAAACTACATAAAGTTCTGTTGCGTCCGGTTGCACAAGACATTGATACATACCTTAATGCAAACACATTCGTTCAGGTTCAAGGGGTGAACTGGTTGCGGAGTAGTTCCAGCAATAACAAATAGAATCAAGCACAACCCAAAGTGCACATTTTCCCATATACTGTTTTCAAGACCGATATGATAGAGGTGATATCCAGTATCTGCTGACAAGTAACCGTAAGCGTATACAAAGAAGTATATATAATGTCTTGCACTATACGCGTAATATGGAGGCGAGACAGCGATCGTCAACACAATAAGCACCTGGTGTAAAAGGAACAACGACCACAGCACCTCAATTTGGTTAGTAACAATTGTTTCGGGACTTGGCATATGCTATCCTTTATTGGTACTTTTTTCCTTTTGCTTCAATACCCAGGCGATAAAATATGTTACGCATCGTATGGACTCGAATAGCTCTTGAAGAGATAGCAAATGATAAATCCAGCCAAGCACCGGTATCCCGCTCAACATCATTTGTAGGTTTTTGTGGTAATTCATGTGTTGGGTGTCTGTCGATGTTGTTATTGCTGTTGTTGACAGATGTTTCGTCGCTGTTGTCCTGCAGGGTGGCAGATGTGAAGCAACTGTTTCGGGATCGTAACGGCGTTTATACCCGATGTACAGAACACCAAGTAAAAGAATCACTAACGGGGATATACATTTTAGCAATGTACTTTTAGAAATCGAAAGCCATGTACAGCGTAAACAATACAGAAGTCAGTTTCTTATGAAGGTCGAGGCAGTTTGTAATCAGTCGGCAGCTTACAGGTAATCGATATCACTGCTATCCATTTTCTTGTCCTGTAGCCCCAAAGAAAGAAAAAGAAAAGGGGCCAAAAAAGAGAAAGAGAGAGGCAATCACGTCGAAGAATAGAAAAAACTCCCGACTAAGTTTGCCTGATTTGTAGGGCCACAACTCTTTTATTTGTTGTTATGTTTGCAGTAGTACATGCGGGTACTGATTTTTAATAAGTTACTTGAATAGGGTGCTTCACTGTAACACAAAGCCAGCCAGGGGAGCGCTTTTCAGGTAAGAAGAATAGCCGCAGCAAACATGTTTTTATCAAGGATACGTTTTGAGCCAAGCATAAGCTCCTACTAATGTCATTTTACTCGTAGTCCTTAAATATGGCGACATATGATATTATGACTTTTTCAAAAAATTAGGTTGTTGAGGCTTAAAGAAAAGGGTGTGGATACTAAATAGTAAAATGAGGAAAGCGAATACTATATGCGTGTGTGTGATGATGATGGTAATGCGAGTTTGGAAGGGGCAGAAATAGATAATGGTTTGAAACGACTATACAGTAGAGAATTTTTTTGTACATTGTGCATTACTTCATCCTACTAGCCCGAAAGTATCATTACTGTTTGCTGTCGGGGAGAGAAGGAGAAGAAAAAATGGAATGTTTGGGATTGGAGTAGGGGAGGGGGTTAGAGATAACTGATGAGTTTGTCCGGGGTGGGTAAGAGCGATGAAAGTTGCAATGGCTCGGTTGAATTATTGTTTGATGTACACAGTCATAATAAGCGTAAGAGAGAGAGATGGTTTCTTTTAGTAACATAATACTAGCGTCGCAAATCCGTCGTCGTTGAACTTGATTTCGACTTCCATATCTTGTTGCTCTGGGATATCACGAACCACTGCATCGTCAACACGAACAACAATGGTGTTACTGTTAGTACTGTCACAGGCAGTATTGTGATAATAAGAATTAGAGGCCCCGTGCTTGTTGCTATAGCTGTCTGTTTTGGAAACATGCCGTATGACATTTTTGACCGGCACTGGCACATTTAATTTACTTGACAGCTTCTCGATCAGGTCCTGGACAGAAAGATCATCAAGATAAATAGCTCTGTAGTACTCGTCGTTCGGACCGCGTGCAAACAAGGAGAGGACTAATGTTAAATTGTAATGTCAGAAGGCTGTATAAAGCTGTGAGAGGTAGTTGCTTTTACGTACCAGCATGGCGTCGACGTCGAATGGGAACATAGGTAGAGTCCAGTCCATCGACTGTTAAAGGGTTGTTATTGCCATCATACATTGAATTCTGCTGCGATGGATAGGTACTAGAGGACGATATCGAGGATGATCCAGCATAAGCTCGGGTAGACACATTCGGCTGTTGACAGAAATAGTCTTGGTTGGAACGCTTGACTCCACGGGAAGGAGACGTCGGGGTGGTAATCGCAGGAGAAATGCTCGCGGAGGACGGGGGCGACGCAGAACAAGAGGAAGACGATGAGTGCAAGAAACTGATTGAGGGCTTGCATGATTTGAATCGCTCTGCAGAAGTAGAAGTAGAAGTAGTTGCGGTACTATTATTGGAATATTCGAGCGCAACTGTAGACATGACAGGTGGTGACAGCTCCTCTGCAATGTCCGAGAAGGCTGTATATCTGATCTCCCTTCGCAGGGCACCTAAAAGAGGGTGCGCTTCCCCTGGGTTTCCTAGATTCTAAAATGTCAACTTGACAAGCTCTCTTAAAGAAGAATACAGAAGGATGGAGTTCCCTTTCCTTTATTCTAACAATAAAAATGCTACTACATACCTTGTACTTTTTCAAGCTGTTTTTCGATGTGGCGTTGATCATCCTTATTCTTGCGCTCAGCGCCCTGAAAGAAAAACAGAGGTGTTAGTAACCCAACACGGGCAGCCATTTAAGAATTTAGAAGAACGTGATGATGGGGCTTTGTAAAGAAAGGGCTTTAGCAGAAACAAACCTTATCTCGAAAGAGTTTGATCCTGCAGTATGTAGCTTCCACCAATGATGACGAATGCTGCTGCAGAGAATGTTCATTTGCAACAGCAGCAGCAGCAGATGTGCCTTGAGTCTCCATGTACAAGCGCAGGGGAATACCCTTAACGCCCTTGATACGTGAAAAGTCTGTTGAAAGACAGTTGAAGCGGACATAGACTTTGGCTCCACGTTTTCCATGCCAATTGAAGGTAATGCGATCAAAGTAATCACATTGGACGTTATGGATACCGGAGCACCTGCCAGCATCTGAAACAAAGGAGACATTACAATTTCAGGATTACATCTCAAATCGTATATATCCTTCAAAGACCTTGGCTATTCGTACAAGTATAGAAAGGAGGAAAATCACAGGAAAATGAAAAGAAGTATTGCGGTGGTGTGATGACTTACTGATTTCCAATGCCCGTGCTGTATCTGGCTCTCGCTGCTGTCCCAACCAGAATCTCCAGTAATTCAGTGCTATGCGACGATGCGACTCATCATGGAACATGATCGCCAAGGTACTTGTATGGATACCATCATATCCGTCGTTATCGGCAAGCGTTATGCAATAATATTGGCCTGGAAATGTTATGATTGTTGCAATGCTTAAGTATCGCCAGCATAGTATAAATTTCATTATGTGCATCGTCGACATAAATAATATCTAACCTTTGTTCAAGTATGTGAGCTGTGTTTCTTCTGATCGCTGAGCTGCTGCCGGAGGAGCTAACAATTGATAAATAATGATGCCAGGCGGCGATCCATAGTGTTAGGTAAATTAGTGCCTTTAGCAAATTTGATTATGTGGAATTAAAAATCCAGGGCTATATGATGTATACCTTCCAAGATAACATCGTATCGGAGACTATAAAGATACGCATAACAACACACGTTTGTCAATTATATTTTCTTTTGTGTACGCATGGGTTACACCAGTATGTGCCCCCACACGATTTTAAATCGGGAAGGAGGTGCCGAAAAGCAACCATTAATTATTTACCTGACCGGAGACGGACAACTTATTGGAGGAGAAGGAGCCATGCCTCCTGAGAAGAAGGAAGACGAAGGCGGCTGGATAGAAGAGTAAGGTGATGGGTGAGATGGCGTTGTTGCTGTTGTTGTTGAAGCATTCACTGGTTGGTGAATTGTTGCTGTGTCGATAGGATATGGCACACCAGGTGCAGCAGCATTAGAGGTGGCTCGAGCGGGATAGTTTCCGCTGTTGCTGAGAAACGATATTGGTGACAGCGTCGCGGTCGGTGGAGGATGGTTGGATAATGAAGATTCCAAGCGACCACCAAATGTCTGTTGTTGCTGTAATTGTTGTCTACTTCTGGTGCTCTGCATAGCGAAGCTAGTAGTATCGTTTGCATATGTAGGTACATGAAAGGAACTGCAAATAGTCAGTTAGACAGATGATCATCACCTAAAATTTTAGCGATCAACATCTACTTGACAACTTACCCGTCTCCACAAGGAATCGGAAGATAAGAGTTGGCCAGCATATTCTACAGCATGTATAAAGTCAGAACTTTACTACTGCGTAATTGAAAATCTGGAGAATGACATGCGTTGCTGGCTATATACCGACCTTTTTCTTGCTTGAATGTAAACTTTGCGCAGTTGTGAAATGTCAAAAATTGATTGTGAAAGTGTGAAGAGTTGGAAAGGAAAGATCGAAGCGAACAAAATTAAAAGAGTGAAAACACAAATAAATATGCGTGTTATTCGAAGCTTTCAGAGCTGACGCCTCTCTTGTTTAGTGTGAAAAGATTAAATTGAGAGAGTAAAAAATAACGAGATGTATGAAGCGCAGACATATTAT
This sequence comes from Zychaea mexicana, assembly GCF_025766255.1. NCBI lineage: Eukaryota > Fungi > Mucoromycota > Mucoromycetes > Mucorales > Lichtheimiaceae > Zychaea > Zychaea mexicana. Next base: position 79,590 of record NW_026516732.1, on the reverse strand, counting down.
TTATATATAGTTTATAGCAATCCCTGAAGAACGTTCGTACTGTATACGATTGCACAGGATAGGGAGAAGCAATAAAGATTCTATTGGCTGTTGCGTTTTCTGTGTAGGTTGTACTTTCTTTGCCTAGTCACTCTTTTGCTATGCTAGTAGATGCTTCTGCTGCTGCTCAATAATGCTGGTTGATGCTTCTTTCAAAGTGTGCTACTGCTGGTACTGTGTTAAACCCCCACCCCCCCCCAAAATAATACCCCATCGTTTTCAAGGAGCTTCCTGCGCTGATCACTCCGTCATATCACAACAGCGTTTATAATCCTCCTATGTATAATTTGTTCAAGTTTTTATATTTTATTTTCAAAACTATATACCAACAGTATAAGCCTGCTTTATGCGAAGCCGAGATAAAGAGGATTGGATGATGCACATAGCACGTTGTCGTGTGTGATGTGGCCGCTCATTTGCGTAATACTAATAAATTGGACGATCATTAATCCTGATAGACCCGCGACAAGGGTAAGCTTGCCAATGCTGTTACGTACTGCAAGTAAGTGCGTAATTCACTGTGATGCTGCATAGTAGAATTCATTTACATTGCAAAAAGAATAAAGCTTGTTCGACTTTACGATTGAATAAAGTTCTGACTGTTTGTTGGCTCTCTTGATTGATCGAACATCTTACGCTGATTATGCGCTTATATCATTCATTGGATAAGCAAGAAGCTATTCCACTTTGTAATTTGCCTCGCTTGTGCTCGTCGTAATATTAGACGCATTGGTAAAAAGAACGACTGAAGGAGTAGAATGCTTATGCATGTACAGCGGGAAGACAAAGGAGGAGATATATCAGGATGCAACTGTGTGGAAAAGGAAGAGCTGTACATACACACGCACATACATCATCATGAACATCATCATCATCATCACACTGAAAAGTCATTGCGGGTGGCCGCAGGGTATCCTTCACGGGATGAGCTACTAGTAGTAGCAGTAGCAGTGAGATCCTTGGCCAATCCTATTTGCTCCATTCAATGCCTGTAATTGATACATGTAGTTACTAGCTTAGAGTACGATTATTATTTGCTACGTTCGCCACATTTCGTGCATGCGTGTAGCACAAAGACAAAAAATAAAATTTCGGGCTTAAAACGAGCAAACGTAGCGATCTATCATGCTAGCTATGTATGTACACATATCTATCATTTAATGTGCAACACTGACCGTTTCCGGAACTGTACACAAACAAGGAGTTACATACTTGCGAGTATGTGGTACTTGTAATTCATTATTTTCTTGCAACATGTAACTGTTATTACTTTTGAGAAAACGGTAGCGCTGACGACACGTGTTGCTGTCGCCTCCTTCACAGTAAAAGCAAAACCCCCCAATCCTTTCCTCCAATGTCAATGCCCTGTCTTTCTTTCTCGCACCCACCCACCCACACACACATACACACACTCTCTCTGTTTCTTTCTGTTTATATCTCTCATGCATGCTATCTGTGATCGCCATTGTCATAGTCTCTTTCTTTTTACTCAACTCCTAACAAGTGTTTCCCTTCCCTCCTTATATGCAGTCGCACGGTCATATGTATTATGTGAGGATTCTTTTTTTGTCAATGTATGGAGTTGTTTCTATATAGAGCAATTCTAAAATAGTATCATTTGGAGTACTTTTTGTGTGTGTGTGCTAGCCATCCAAGTGTTCCCGGACAATGTATGCACTATGTGTTCGAGTGTATGGGTCTTCGTGAGCGCGTATGTGTCTTAGCTCCAGCCTCCACCATCAAATCCAACAAATCCCTACATAATATAACATGTGAATTCGAATGCTCCTTATAGGACGAACAAAGAGAAAAGCCTTTTCCAGTAACTTACCGTCAACAAGAACACCGGAAAATAAGGCTTTTGCTCGATTTGTGAGCACCCTGTACATTTTTTTTGATAGAAAAACATCGTTAGGGGGCAATTTTATCCCAACAGAGGGAGCAGAAGCAGCAAGCAATACATATATGCTGTGATATAAAAAAAACTCTTACAGTTCCAAGCGGATGTTAAGCGACCATCAATACAGCTTCCAGCATCGTAAAAGTTATCAGCGCCAGATCCATCAAACGCACCTCGGAAGAAGTCAGCTAAGAAACAATATTAGGGAGTTGTTAGCACACACAAGCCTGTGTCACGTATTAGCCGTTCACCCTAGATCACATAAACATATTTTTCACCCTTATTACCAAGGATTGCCTTTCTGCACTGGGGGACCCCGCCAAACTTTCGCTCAAGGAACTTTTTACCGCCCTCGTGGTTTGTCAGCTCGTCCAATTTATCGAGTGTCAGACAGATCGGGCTAAGGATCCGGGAAACTTGATTGTACTATGCGTGTGATGCATATATTGAGAAGATGTGCAAGTGGATGATATAAGTAGAAACTTGGTCAGCCCAAACAAGAACAATAACAAATGACAGTTGAATGCAATTTGATGAATACAACTACTCCCTGGAGTAGTAGCGTATAAATCCCATAACACAATTTTTTATAAATAAACCCGTCAGACAATACTATGCTTACCTTGTCGATGAATATTAAGGCATTAGGCACGTTTTTGTCCCCCAAATGGATCACACTGCTCCCGATCCATGTACCAGCTTTCTTTTGTGCCTTGAATAATGTCCTATGCATCTCCCTGGAAACTGCAGGACACGGTTGTATGCGATGCAAACCCTGGCCTGTCTGTGAGAGTCGGTAAGGATTGGATGTGCTTAGCATGTCCTGATCGGCCAGCGTCCAGAGCATAAACATCTCGTTCAGAATTTCCCGCCACAGCTTTAGTGTTTGGTTGACATAGATATATTGTGTTTCGTGATCGTGACTTAAGCGATGACCTTGAGCACCTGCTGCGATCGACAACGAATATTCATCTTCTGCTTCATTTGGATGAAAATATTCTTCTAGATAACGTATCATCTTTTCACACGGGTCACTACGTAACACAAACATGTATTAGCATGTATTAGCACGTATAGCAATTGTTGGTCTATAGTAATATTGCGTGTACTTTTTTCTCGATTGGACACTCTCTCTAATGAATCGCCATTAATGCACACCACTCCGATCACTTACCGATTTTCTCGTAGATAGGCATTGTTATCACCGATACTGTATAAACAGTGACGTATTTCATCCGAGGACAGATACTTTGATTGATATTTTCGACTCAACTGCTCAATGGACTTTTCCTTGCGTCTAATTTCAGCTTGGATCTGCGTACGACTCTTTCCTTCAGGAATAATTTCTCGTGTTGCTAGTAATATGATGTCTTCGCGGAGAACACCAAGTCCGCGCCGTTCTTTGAGGAATTCGTATACGGTACGGATAGGGGCGACACAGCTAAATCCAAGCATATCTTGCACTTCTGGAATCATTGAATCCTAAAAAGCCCCACAGTAGCACAGAATCCATATAAATCATTATCACTTGCATGAAATAAACATAATGCAACGGACAGCTCTGGCTATTTAGCATCTGCATTTCATCATAACTTACCGATAGCATATACATTAGTTTGCCATATGCTGACCGCATTTTTTCAGGGTTCATGATCTTGTGCCTATCATTATATCCTTAAAGGGTGAGTAACATCCTTTGATATTTCTATTTCGTTATACATATCATGCATGCATATAACCAGTTTTTCTAGTAGCTAGCTAGCAGACACTCACCGGCGACCAATCTCAAAGATTCGTTGGAAGAACTCTTCATTTTCATCAAATGTACGTTCAGCAAAGAGTTCTTGTCCTCGCTTATAGTCACACGCCAGAACCAAACCAGTCAGCGCTGCACACAACTCTTTGATTTGGCTGACAATGCGTTTTGCTTTACTCGTATGGGATTCGTTATCGATATGATCTATTTCATACGTAAAATAATTAAAGTTATTTTTGAAATAGCTTGAATATATCATTACATGCATAACAACGTTTTCACACATTACCTGTATATTCGCTGACATTTAGTGCAGCCTCTAGTCTGTTGTCGTCGTGGATGTTGTTCTGTTAGCGTTGTTTATCCCTGATCCCTGCTTCCTTTGTTAACGTAAAAGCATCTTTCAACTCACAATCGCAACAGCTTTCTTTCCTCCAAATGTAACCGCAGTGGGATATACTTTGCTCTAAACAGATACATCCAGATGTAAGATATGATACTCGCCATATATACATTTATCATGGCTACCACAGGGAATTTCCTTTCACCTTTTTTATGTCCTTACCTATTTTCCATCCATTTTCCAACATCGAAATCTGCGCTGCTCGTGGTTGGTGTATGCTTCAAATTTGATTTAATCTGTTGCTACATGTACATATAAGAAGTGAAAATCAGCTGTTATAACGTCAAATCTCGACTTATTCCCACAGACGCATAAACTGAATTACTAACCTCATCCTTCTCTACCAATGTTTCCTCATCTTCTTCCATCGCATCAACATCATTCTGCTGATTAATTTCTGCGGTATACGGTTTACTGATATGTTTTGCACGCTTGCCCGTTCGATGGATCATGCCTATACATATAACGCACGGAATAGACACATTAACACTTCTTTGCTTTGAATATAACATTTGCAGAGAAAGAAAAAGACGTATTACAAAGTCATTACCAAAGCAAACTTCACAAAAGGGCTCGTTACAGTTTTCACAAAAGACTATCGCCTAGAAAACAAAGAAGGATCAGCAATTGTATACACACAAAACAAGAAGCTTTAAATAGAAAAAGCACGATTGCCCTTGATGGCGTTGATCTCGATCCGCGATCTCCCGATCTACAATATTTACTGTAGCAACAAAACATAACAAGTCGAGATCTAGTTAACTGTGCCTTTATACTTACAGCCTGATCCTTGCATTCCACACAAAATCCGGGATGTGCTTCTTCTTCGACGAATAACGCGGGATCTTCGTTCGAGACTTCCTCGGTTTCCATAACCGATACCTTGTCAGACAAGATATCGTCTAGTTGATTGCGTTTCTTATTGGCACCAGATGGCATGGTGTTGTATGCTTGTTGTTGTAGTAGCTAATTGAGGTTGTTGTTACGGCCTTTTGTCGCTACAAAGGGAGTCGGAGGAGTGGGAGGTGCTAGTGCGTGGGGGGTTTAGTCTGGTTGATTACACATTAACGTACGCCACGACGCTTAACTCCGAATTAAAGACAGGTGGATTGAACTCTATTTTGTCCATGATATCTACAGCGCACACAATTTGGAAAGATTCATGCCCCGTATCAAGCCGCTGGCAGGCAACATTTTTCAAATAGCAAAAGAAAACGTAATGTACATGAGGACATTTTTATAGATCATTCGAGCTCATCGTGTGCCCCAATTTTTATAATTGCAATAGTATTATCATACTGTAAATTGACCATAATAGCTTACAGAATAATGAATACATGCGTTAGGTAATCTTAGCAGTTTGATATCACGAGTCTCACTTGAAATCCATCATCTATCATTACTGGTATATAGAAAAGACAGCAATAATTAGATGGTGCGCTTACATATTGCTCCCCTAGACTTATATACTAACTCCAGGTGAGCTGTACACTGCATTCGAAATCAGTATTATTGGCCAAAAATGAATATATGCACATAGTCACTATATAACAGTAGTAGAGATATTGGCAAGAAATGGGCTAGCAGCTCTATTGGTACGGGCGATTATGTCCATATACAGCTTAATTGCCGTTGCTGTTCACACCCACGAAGTTCGTTAATATAGTTGACATGAGATCCTGCATCAACGCGTCACAAATGTTTGTAGGAGATGTTGGCTTAGGATGCATCCAGCAAGACATTCAAGAAAGAGGAAGGAAAGATTATCGCTGCTGTTCACATGTACGAATATAAAGGTATAAACCTATAACATACACAAGCTAATTTTTTTGACAGCGACATTGGTCGTTGTATAAGAGCAAAACGACCGATCTGAGATATGATACAATGTAGCATAAACTGCGTTCCTTGTGATTGTTATTAAGCCCACTGAAATTCTGTACGGTATGTGACACCAGTTCTATAACTTTGTTTGGGTGTTTATAAATGTACGACTTAGACAAAAGGCTGCTACACCATGTTAGTACTATAAATGTGTATGTAAACAAATAATACTGGCTGAGTAGCATTGCTTTACTGGTGACAGTATGATGGCAGCAGCAAAAGTCAAGCGCACTATTGATTTTCGGTTACTGCTGCTATTATGACTGTTCGTCATTAAGTTATTATTCTCGTTCTTTGATAGATTATAGATTACATACCTGAGCAGCTAGCTAGTGGCGTTAGTCGCAAATCATCAATCATAATGTTTTAATTTCTAAACAGATGATGTTCGCGAGAGGTGGTTTTGTTTGGTTCAATATCGGAATGCTTACCGTGAAACTTCTAAAGCGGATCATACACACACAGTGGATGCTGAAACATCCCTTTTCTTTCCCTTCTCGCTAAGGCTATGTGTTCTATACGTTTAACTTTTCGGTTACGCATCTCGCATACTCACATGGTTTCCAACAACGCTGAGTTTGTTTTTTGTCAGACATGAGATGCGTAAACGTTGCTGCAGCATAAGAGAGAGAGATCTGTGACATATTTAGCGTTGTGTCGCACACGTCCAACAAACAATGAAGCCCTTGAAGTGTAATAACTCGCCTTCAAACTCCATTTATCCATATCTCGAAACCAAAACGATCGTCATCACTTTCTTGCATGAAAACACGTACCCTGTTCGAAGTTTATTCTTGCAAAGAAGTTTTTCTTTTCACAATCAATCAATATTTTGATATAATTTCCTTTAAGGTAGTGTGATTCTCATAATTCAATTCGGATGAGCAACGGACACCAAAAATCTATATGCGATACGTCATGATTTTCCACAAACGAGGAAGGACCATATCCGTCAATGTCAAATTTCCGGCTCCGGCCTTTTTACAAAAGGAGTTTGGGAGAAGAGTTATGTTTCGAGACGCTTTTGTTATCTTATCACTAATCTGTTTCATATAAAGCAAACGACCTTACACTTCGAGGAATAGACGGGTCTTTCGCTTAAAAAAAATTCTTTTTTCGAGAGAAACATTGCTTGCTTAGATGGACAGACGGCATTCCATCGACGCGGAATCTTTGCCGCCCATCCCCGAAGAACAGCAATGCGCCTCTTCTTCACCAAGAGACATCGTCTCGCCAACAATGTCTCGTCATTCCACCACCACCACGCATGACCTTCCTTCTCGTTCTTACTTTTCGTCTCATGTTAATTATGATCCTCGTACAACCCGTCCAATTTTTTTTTTCTTGGCTACTCTAAGAGACTGTTATACACACGTAACTTTCTCTAACTCTGATTTACGCGGATTGTTTTCATACATAGATACGGACACTCGATACTCTGCTTCAATCGATTCAATTCGTGCCCAGTCAGTTGCTTTAGGCGATCTTTACATGACAGAGGATACCCAAAATCGAGTAAGACGAGGCGACGGCTCTGCTGCTCCCTCTGAAGCAGAACCAGTAGTACCTGCGGTAACCTCCAAAGTCAGCAATCTGTCAGCTTTGTTGAAACACCAAAATGGTAGTCGTAACAATGGCTCGCCACCTACAAAGCACTACCAGCAGCAACAACAGCAGCAGCAGCTACAACAACAACAACAAGACGAAGAGTCGAGACCATTACTTGAGCATGTCGATACTGGTCGTACAACGTCCACACAATATCATTCTATAAGCGCCGTTGATTCAAACGGATATAGTACACAATACCCCTCACACCATACCACGCATTATCAGCAGCAGCAACAGCACCACTATCGAACACAGCAGCAACGTTCATCTTCATCGTGGCTACATCGACGGTTACGTGCTGCTTTCTCCTCATTACGTAGTGCAAATGACGACAAGCAGAGTGGCATGGCGCTCGTGATGTACTTGATCAAGAGACCGCTAGAATGTATACCAGCTGTCATTCTGGGATTATTACTCAATCTTTTGGACGCAATTTCATATGGTAAAAATGTGTGAAAAGATCCACGGTTTTTATGCCTCTTTAACGGATATCGTACCAGCAGCAGTAGTCGTAGAAAAATCATGCTTTTCTAATCGTAGAATGCGGTTTTAACGGTAATTAGGCATGATTACGTTTCCGCTCAACAATCCGATTTTCGCATCCTTCGGTCCGGATGGCATCTCGATGTTTTTTGTCAGGTATTTGATCGGATCTGTCACGTGGACTAGACTAATTAGGAAACCGTACTCACACACTGTTCAGTTGCATAATTGCACAGATTGTGTATTCATGCGGCGGAAGTATCTTTCCCGGAGGCAATGGAAGGTAGTATGACAATGATCTCAAACAAGACAATTTCCTTGTGTGCACGAGAGAGAGAGGGGGGCAAATGATGACATGCTTACATGTTTGATTTATATGCTTTTTTCCTGCCTGCATCGTGAAATCATATTCTCGCTACAACGTGTAACTACGTAGTATGATGATTGAAGGTAATAAACTGGAGGACGAATCTAAACACTTTGGGTTGATAATCTATCAGCGTATAGCCTTTTAATAAAAGTGCGTAAGCAGAAAAGTATCATAATCTCACATTTTTTTATTTTATTTTGCGACTATTTGCTATAGTGGTTCCCTTCCTGCACATCATGGCCGAACGAATCGTCCTTTATGTTGGAGAAGAGCATAAGCAGGAAATTATTGCATCCACCATGGTTGCTTTTGCTATTAGTAGCATAATGACGGGCGTCGCATTTTTCTTGCTAGGTGCTTTCAACTTGGGATCCCTCATCGGATTCTTTCCGCGGCACATCCTGGTCGGGACCATCGGTGGCGTGGGATGGTTTTTGGTGATCACTGGCATCGAAGTGGCTGGTCGATTGGACGAGAACTTTGATTATACCATTCCTATGTTTCGAAAAGTGTTTCTTGATTCACATACCTTGATGCTTTGGTCGGCCGCTTTGGGTGCAGCACTCGTGTTACGATTGATACAACAACGATACAACAATGCATTGGTCGTACCTGCGTATTATATGGTGCTTCCAATTGCCTTTTACTTCGTGTTAGCGATTGCACGTCTCGATGTAAATCAAGTGCGCGACGCTGGATGGATTTTCCCGCTGGTAAAAAGCGATTTACCGTTTTGGCATTTTTACACCAACTTTAACTTTGCGATGGTCGATTGGCAAGCTATTGCCAAGACAGTTCCTGCTATGTTGGCGCTAACATTTTTTGGTAAGTTCCCTCAATAGGGGTCCTCAATTGACGTGATTTTTGGTGCCACACGAAATGTTCGATCAGTCAGTGTTGTTCGCTTTGCTAATAGTAATGCGGTATTACATCATTGTTGAACAAAATAGGTGTTCTCCATGTTCCAATCAACGTACCTGCACTTGGCGTGTCCACCAACAGGGATGACGTCAATGTCAATCGTGAACTAATCGCTCATGGCATGTCCAATGCGATATCCGGCTGCTTCGGTTCTGTACAGAGTAAGTAATTTTCTGTTCTGTATGTCTGCGATCATTATCGAACAAACCATCACTATCCTTCCAATTCGCCAGGAAAACATGTATTTTTCTGATAATTAGACTATATCCAAATCTTTACTTTGTTCCAATAGATTATCTTGTATACACAAACAGTCTTTTGTTTATTCGATCTGGTGGTGACAGCCGATTAGCTGGTTTGATGCTTGCTGGAGCAACCATGGCACTGTGGATGGTGGGTCCTTGGATCGTTGGCTATGTTCCCACGCTTGTTGTCGGAAGCTTGATTTTTCATCTCGGGTTGGATCTGTTGAAGGAAGCACTGTATGATACATGGGGCAGCGTGCACTATCTCGAATACATAACAATCTGCATGATCATCTTTTTCATGGCCATTTGGGGTTTCGTTGAAGGCATCCTCGTCGGTATCGTCATGGCATGTATCTTTTTCGTGGTGCAAAATGCTCGACTCTGCGATGCAATCCGATCCATGCACACGGGCCAAGAACTACGATCCACGGTCAGAAGACTTTATCGTCAGCAAAAATTCTTAAAACATGTTGGTGGACAGATTCAAGTCATCAAGTTGCAAGGATACATGTTTTTTGGTACCATCAATCAAGTTGAACGTGCTATTCGAGATATGCTGGATGAGCGCGCATGGGAAAGGAGCCCTGTTCGTTTCTTGATCCTCGATTTGCAGTTGGTCCAAGGTATTGACTTCAGTGCTGCTGAAGCGTTCGTTCGTATACGGCGTCTGCTCAAGAACAGAGAAGTCTACATGATCCTCTGTAACATTGCACGTGATTCAGATCAGGCCAAGGCACTGATGAAGGCCGGTATGTGGGCGGACGAGCTCGACGATGGTGACTTGAAGTGTTTTGAGTATCTCAACGATGCATTGGAATGGTGCGAGAATACACTACTGCGTGCGTATTTTGCGCGCGTGCCACATCATCGGATCCCAGGTAAAGACTATAAATTATCTCTCTCTTGTTTAATCTTAATAAGGTTACTGATTTATTATGCTTGCTGTTTCTAGCAGTACCAATCAAGGACACAAATACTGCTGATAGCGAAGAGACACATATTGATATGATTTCTGATGCTTCTCCACGCCACAAAATGGTGACCAAAGCTATCCAACAACTCATTCCAGGTGTGTGTTCTCTCTTCTCGCTACGACTGGGGTGTCTTTTGTTTTCGTTGTAGAAAAGGGGTGACTCACAAAAGCAACCGGAATAATATTGTAACAGACACGGGCGTACCCCAAATGTACTCCAATTTGTCACAGCCAACGCTATTAATGGTCCAGGCACTTAGTGAGCTGACGCACGACGACATACCCGTGGAATTTTATCACAAGCTTGGTAGCTATCTTAGAAAAGAGAATTGTCTGCGTGGCCAATGTCTATGGAAAGATGGCGACCCTGCAGACTGCCTCATTGTACTTGAGCAGGGATCGTTACGAAGTTTGATGCCTGTCGCCAAAGACGACTATGTCGTTGTAGAATCTATTTTACCAGGCACTGTAGTGGGAGAACTTGGCCTCTTCACAGGTGGTCCTCATCGTACGCGGTCACTTATTGCAGAGCAAGATTCAGTTCTTTGGAAACTGACACAGGAAGCCTTTGAAAGTATGAGATTGGCAGATCCGCAACTTGCAGCTCAGTTTATCATGCTCTCTCTTCATTTCTCAAGTGATCGAATGGAAACAATGACACGATACGCGTTTCAACTGAACTGAACATAATAGTCATTCAAACTTGCATACACTTTATTCTCTCCGACTCGCTGTATTATCATTACTACATACCACCCCACGTAACATTTTCCCTCACCCCACCTTCTTTGATAAACAACCAGAAACGCACGATAGTATCCTCCCATCCATCCTACTTTTCAAACCTTTACTTGCGTACTCCCTTGCTCTTTATATATAGTACAACAAACATTAACAACACACACATATGCTTTGCGAAAGCTATTTGTAGCCTAATACACACGCCTGTAACACATATGATTTTACCACTGTGTATTTTGCACCGCTAAAAAACTTTACATTGGTGAGTGATAGTTCCGCATTTTTTTTTTTTTTTTGTATGAGCCGGGTGGAGGCTGAATTTTATTGGTTGGTCACACGTTCAAGGAAGTGGCGTGCCAAAATGAAACGCATAAAGGGAGCAACAAGAATAGTGAAAAAACAAAAGGACAAATTAAAATATATGAGACATTAATCATCCACAGAAATCTGAGGATGTAGTTGGTGGTAGAGATGGAGGGCAGACTGGGCAACGATGGCCGGGTCAAAGGGGATGCGGTCGAAAACCAACCGCCAGTATGCGCGCCAAAGAGCAAGAAGCGTACTCTGGACGGCGGAGATGTAGTGGGGGAGTGTGGAGGGAGGGGCAAGGGACCAGTTGAGTTCGGTGATGAACTGTGAAAGGCCCAGCGCTGTTGGTTCGGCGTAAAAGAGAACGCTCCAAACTTGCGTCCATACCCGCCAGCGCGGTGGGCAGGTGATGAGAAAATGCGGTATTGTGTCGAGCTCAGAGTTGCAGAGCTGACAAATGGAAGAAGGTATAAACCCGGGAACGAGATAGTGTAGGCGTTGGGCAGTCGGTAAGGTGCGGTGCAGGGTGCGGAACCATATGTTGCGGACCGGATGGAACATGGGGGTGGCCCAAAAGGTAGCCCATTGACTGGGCGATAGGTTGTTGCTGGTGTTACGGAGCAGAAGAGTGGTTGATTGCTGGCATTGTTGACGATAGCACCGAGTGTTGGTGAGTTGGTCGAGGGCGGAGCTGAGCGCTTGCCACAAAGGGAAGCCATCCATGGTGCCGAAAGTGTTGTCGTGACCACCGAGGGCATGGTCGCCAGGCAGACAGAGACGAGCAAAGAACGGTTTCAACTGGATGCTTCCATCGATAACGGCGGTAATGAAGCGGCGAAGGACTCGGGGATGAGTAATGTTGCCATCTGTTGGCATACGTGGCCGAAGGTAGCCCAGAGCGTTGTCAAAGACATAAACATCGTTTGCAACCATGGTGTTGAGAGTGGGTGAGCTGAGAAGCGAGGCATTGTCTTGATCCGGTGCTGCAGTCCAAATGGCTGTGGTGGGCAGGCATAGCGCTACGACTGGTGGAAGTTGTATAGTCGAAGAGTCGAAATCCATGCGGTCGAATGCTTGAAGGAAGATAGACGAGAATGAAGACGGAGAAGACTTGAGATACCCAGGACGCGCGGACGGAAATGCCAGGATCAAGCGGTGGTCTGGGAGTGACGGATTCAAAGCGAGCATGTTGTAAACCAAGTATGGGATAGCCAAGCTAGGTACCGGATCATTGCTGTATGGATACGCCAGAAAAGGACGAAGCCAACGAAGCTGCAAAGCATGTTGCTGTATGGCAGGGTCCAAGAGCTGTATCCCACCATGTTTGCGTAAGCCGCACAAACGGTCATACGCAACTTTTGGGAACGTACGATGCATGGCAAAACTTGATATAATTGTACGCAGTTTGTTCCAAAAGAATGCCTTGGGCGCCCCCGTAAGGCGGAGAACATGCCACAGACGAGCCAGAATAAGCGTGTTTAGGACAGTCGCGCGACCGCGGACGGACAATTGTCGTTGTTGGTGGAGCTGGCAACCAGAGCGAATGGACACCAATAACCGTTCCAAAAAAAGATGAAGCTGATGGTTCGAGGAGCAAAGCGGATATCCCAGGTAGGTAACAGCCTCGGGCCAAGAGCGGTCATGGCACGTTGGGAAGCCATAGTGGGCGAGACTAGTAGACCAGGTGGGTTGTGGAAGGCCAGATAGAGAGATCGCCTGGGTCTTGTGGGCATTGAGTTTTGCATTGGACGCGAGCTGATAATGCATTAAGTGTACGTGTAGTCGATCTAAATCCGCTGGTGTTCGCAAAAAGACAAAAACATCGTCCGCGTACGCCAGAACCTTGAGCGGAGGTGGTGGTGGTGAGTAGTGTGGGCCAGGGACGCCAATCGCAGGGGGGACACCCAGAAAGGCGCGATCCTCAAGGATAGCACGTAATAAAGGCTCAATCGCCAGATTAAACAAAATAGGCGAGAGCGGGTCACCTTGCCTGAGGCCGCGTCGCTGCTGGATGGGCGTGCTGAGATGGCCGTTGATGTTGATCCGGATATGCGTCTGAAAAAAGAGGTCGCAGATGCTGTTAACAAGTCGAGGCGGAAAACCGAAGTGGCACAGAACTCTGGACAAATATCGAGGATGGATGCGGTCATAGGCCTTTTCTTGGTCAAGAAGAAGGCCGATTGTGGTATCATCCGGGCGGAGCGTTGCTTGTTCCATCATCAACTTGACCAGCAGACCATTGTCAGCAATGAATCGACCAGGTAGAAAGCCAGTTTGATGTGGAGTGATGAGGAGTGATGCAGTGGTGACCATACGAGCGTTCAAAAGCCGGGTACAAATCTTGGCATCACAATTGATCAAACTGATGGGGCGCCAAAGCCGAAGTGAAGACAGATCACCGCCAGTTTTGGGCAAGAGAGTAACGCATGTTTCTTGCCAGGAGCGTGGGTAGACACTCTGCCGCAAGGCAGCGTTGTAGACCTGACATGCTAAAGTGGCGTACAGCGGATGCCGGAAAACAAGGTACCAGATGGAATAGGGTAATCCGTCGGGTCCGGGGCTGCTTTGTTTAGGAGCACGTTTGGCGGCACTTTGGAGATCCTCAATGGTAAACTCATGAAGAAGGTCCGTGGCGCTTTGGGGTGACAAGCGACAAGAGCCTGGTATACGTTGCAAAAGGTACTCGAGAGAGTCGTCTGAAATATCGTCTGCGGAGTACAATGATTGGTAAAAGGTAGTTGCTGCGTCTTGCATGCCGTTGACGTCCAAATGTATGGTGCCGGTAACAGGATGCTGTAACTGTGAAATGTGGCGAGATGCTTGGCGTTGTTCGATCGTGCGTTTGAGGTATCCCGCAGACTTTTCACCATGCTCGCGCCAACGTTGACCAGCACGTAGTGCGGAAGAATCGACTAATGCTTGCTGTAGAGTGGCGATCTGGCTTTCGAGGCGTGGCAAGAGCTGTGCGCGGAGAGCCAGAGACGGACGGGTACGGAGAAAGCGATTACGCTTGGACTGCAAAGCGCGCAACTGCTCTTTGCGCCAATGAGCTTGTGTTCGGCAGTAGGACCGAATGTGCCTGGTGACCACCTCTTTTACGTGCTCCCATTGCTCTTGGGGAGAGGGCAGATCCATTAGATGGGGATGCAGTGAAGAGAGTGTCGAGGCCAAGGAGCGACGAAATTCTTTGTCGTATGTGATGGAGGGATTGGCCCGCCAACAGCCTTTACCGTGAGTTTGAGAAACAAAGCGAATATTCATGGCAAGTAAAGCGTGATCGGTCCACTCCGAGTGTAAATATGAAACCTCGGCATGATAGATCTTGTTACGAAACAGTGATCCACCATAAATATAGTCGATGGTCGAGTGGGTAGTGGTGCCGCGCCGAAAGGTGGGAACTGGGAGAGTGGTGGTACGGTCGGTGATGCAGTCAAAGAAAACTTCTTCGAGGAGGGCGTGCCAGCCAGAAGGGGCGTTGCGCAGAAAATGTGGGCGAGTGATGTCGTAGTTAAAATCGCCAGCAATAAGTAGTCGCTCACAGAAGAAATGGTCCGTGAGGCAAAAGGCTGGATTGTCGAGGAGTGTGATGTAAAAGGCCTTACGGTCGCTACTGCTGGTGGCAGGAGCATATAGGACCAATACATGGAAAGGGTCGAAGATATTGGATTTGTGACGGATGTTGATGAGCATGGCTCGATCGTCAGACGATACGGAGCGCAGTTCGAGGTGAATGTCGGGTGATAGTGCGACAAGACCACAGTGTTGTGTCCAAAGTGATTCGTGTGCGCAAAATTGGGTATGAAGCATTTGTTTGATATTGTCGTCTGAAGCGTGGCTTTCTTGAATAGCGATGAGGTGGGGTTGTTGGGTTTTTAGGTGGCGTATGAGTGATGAACGTACAAGCGGTTTATTCGATTTGCGTAGACCGTTGCAGTTCAGGGAGCAGAATTTCAGATTGAAACTCTTACTCATTGGGTGTCAAATGTGGGGTTGGAGCCATCGCTCCCAGTGATAGATTGCCCGATGGCAATGTTGTCGCGTACTTTCTGGCTATGTTTCAGATCACGTGTCGATCGTCGAGGTTTGTGGATCAGATTGGCGGAGATAGGTGTTTTGAGTTTATCATCGCAAGCTTTGCGGACTGCGCCACGTTTGGTGGACGACATATTCTTGATGGAGTTACGGGCAGTCAAGGATATGGGCAAAGCCTGGAAGTAAGCCTGTAGATCTTGACCGTCGTCGGCGGCCGAAGCAGTGGTAGGGCTTTCAACGCCTTGGACGGCGTGTGCGGATATGATGGCCGTGACGGCAGCGCTCATGGCGATATCACCATCGACTTCGTCAGATGATGTTTCCTGACCAATCGCGGGTCGTGCTTGTGTAGCAGACAGTGTGGTGGCACTTAGTGGCGCAATGCTGTTCTCGGTGTGGTCGGGCTGGTTTTCCACCTGCATCGGCACGTCGTTATCCGTTGTGGGGACGTCGTTACTCGTCGTCGTTACATCGTCGCTCGTCGTCTGCTCGTCGCTCGTCGTCTTTTCGTTGGTGCCCGTTTTGTCGTTGGTGTCGATCTTGTCGTCGCTGCTCGTTCTCTGCGCGTCGGAGTGCGTCTGCTCGTCGTATTTCGTCGTCTGCTCGTCGCTGTTCGTGGCGGCGTTCGTCGTAGTTTCTGGGGGGTGCGATTGCTGCTCATCAGACGGTGGAAGGCTGTCAGCGTTGTTGTGGGTGCCAGATGCTGCCGGTTGCTTGCCTTCCTTCTTGCTACCTTTGAGCAAAGGAGTTTTGCGTGACTTTTTGTTGGGTTGGGCATCCTTACCCTTGCCTTCACTCTTGTAAGGGCAAACACGAGCAATATGGCCGAGTCGGCCACAGTCAAAGCAAGTGGTAGTCTGGTTGCGCAGTTTTGTACAATCACGGCGGTGATGACCGCCCTCGTGACACCATGTGCAATGCAATGGCATATCACTCCACGTGGCATAAAATCCAAGTTTGGACGTGCCTTGCCATCCGATGATATGCTCTAGGTCACTGAAGGGAGGCTGGCCGTCTATCGGTTGACAGTCGAGAATGGCGTAACCACGACCCATGAATAGATTGGAGTCGCCTTCCTTGAAAGCGCCGCAGTCCAAAACTCTTCCATAAGGAAGGAAGCTACTTTTGATGCCGTCGCACAGCTTGTCAGCACGAACAAAGGGTAGGTGGGACAAGCGGACACGTTTAATGCGATTTTGAGCGCCGTCGTTGGGCAGGGCCAAGGTGGCTTGGATTCGCACACGATCCTTGGTGAAGGTCAAGCCAGTCGTCAACGCACGCTGCAACGACTCGTTTTCGTCGAAACACATCTCAATAAGAACTCGTTTGGCGCCTTCAGGATGGGTGGTAGCGCCAGTATTTCCGGGAAATTGCTTTGCAGCGAGGAGCAGGACAGAGCGTAGTGCCTCTGGTCTGCTGCTGACATCGAAGAAGACGCAGCCCTCGTTGCGGCCAACACGCCATACTCGAGAAGGACGAACTGTCCAACCATCCTGGTTGTTAAGAAGATCATTGGAGTGCATCAATGATACACGTTTGTTTTGAACAACATGGGCCCATGACATTTGTGATGCATCTGGACTTGTAGCGTGAATGGAATCGTTTATAGTGGTGCCCCTGTCGGGGGGCGGTTTCTGACTGTTGTCGGGAAGAGCCATGGGTAGTTCCGCATTACTGTTGCATCTGTGAGCATCAAATGGTTTCGTACCACATTAAATATAAGAACTACTCACCAACATCAAACTACATTTATGATACAGGCGCCATCAACGATCTACTCAAAGGAAACAAATTTGAGCAGACCAAAGAGCTTACAACGCGTTTAACATAAGAACTATTTGCGCGCTTATTGCGCGAGTTTTATCGCCTTCTTGTCGCCTCTTGGAAGTGACGTTAGGTCCAAGAATCACGCTTTGAAAGCAGGCGCATCACAAATGGTCAGTCCAGGTTTTTCGATCCAGGTGAAAACCAAAATCATAAGAAAATCGTGTTGTGATAAGCTACGTGCAGGAAGAGTGAGAGAGACGAACAGCTGAAAAAAAAAACCATTCCAATTTACAGATCTGGCAATTATACATGTCTGTTGACGTATGCTCTGACATTGTCTCTTATAAAATAATCTCGTTCTAAAGGAGGGTCCTCGGTAACAGTTTTTCTTCTTGACAATTGCTTTGGCAATTTAGGCGAACACAGAGTGAAAAAGAGTGCCAAAGTATGATAAAGCGCGTTGTGATCGTGTTACTGCCAGCTACGATACAGAGCCACTGTCACTGTTCCCCGCTTTGTTTGGCACGGAGCTGTGATTGAATGGAGGGGGGAGTATTTAGTATTTTGTTCGCGAAAAAAGAAAAAGGAACCAGTCGTGCACATAAAAAAAAGGCGAATAAAACGTTTATGCGGAAAGTGCGAAAAAGAAAAATATATTTTTTATTTTGTTTATCATTTTCTTATTTGTGTGTAATAAATAATAAAAAAAAAGTTCGTTTCAATTATCCCAACATATACCGTTGGCATCACATGCACCCGAAGGTTCACGATCGGCTGCCGGAGTATATGACCACATTCCCACTGGTATATATTGCAAATTTTCTTCAGGGCGCGGACCACTGAATCTGCCAATCATCAGAAGAATTATGACAATAGCCAGCACAAGCAATGACCCGATCATGGCACAGAGCAGTGCATCTGTACTACAGATCAAAGCTGTACCAAAACGAACTGAAGAGAAGAGAAAAAAGAAAGGCGAAATTGCTCGCTTTATATAGACATTTTTCTCGTTCGGGACTTCAAATCCCCGTGAATTCTCATTGGCCCAGATAACGGGTTGCGTATCAACTTGTGGGTCGCCTACTATGATATAACAAACATACAGCACCAAAGGAAATGAAAGGAGGAGTGGTACCTGATGGTCAAGTAGACAAGCGTGCTTCGGCGGTACTGGTACGTGTCTCTCACTATGGCAGCTGTACCTCCGATGCTGTCGCCGCTTGGTTGTGAGTGGGCCGTGCACGGCACCGTGTCAAGCGAAAACAAAGACACGAATGTGAATGAGCATGTAGATTCACGGAAGAAATGCTTTTCTGTGAGCAATAAAATGGCAATATAGAATTGTCTGACAAGGTAAACAACTTAACAGATTCTACGGCATCAGTTGTTCCTGATCAAGCTTTAGTAAACATCAGAACACGATCCTCCAAGCAGCGGCCAGTTTCCATTCCTTCACCCATTAAGGTAAACAGTATAGCGTAGTCCACAGACTATTCCATTTTATTAGTACCTTTTGACTGTATGTTGGCGCATAATGTTGTGCGTGTGCGGGCATAGATACAACACACTGGACCCCATCGCTGCACTAGTATAAAAATTACCCGTTGCATTTTTTTTTATTCTGTGCTCGTCAACCATTTTCGCCATCCGCCAACAGTTCTTTGAACTACGCCGTGTAACCTCTTCCCTCCATCTCGAATTTATACTGCTGCTGGTAAGGTATCACCCTTCATCTCAGTTTATGCTGCTGCTGCAAAAGTTCCATCCTCATCTCAAGTATGTGCTGCTGCAGATGCGTTGACCCGCTCATAGTTAAGTATCCACTGCCGCTAGTGAAGTTGACTCATCCTTCTTTTTTTTTCATTGCTGCTGATCGGTCCGTTCGATTTTGTGCGGTTCTAGCAACGTTCAAGATCAATTGGGACGGTCAGAAGATTAACACTATAAACGATGACTTTTTACATCTCTTGATCCTTTTGCGCGGAATTTGTTGCTCCATTGATTATCTTGTTCACTTGCCATCCCTTTGTGCACTTCGAGTACCAAGTAAATTGGTCAAATCGTTGCGTCACAGTGCGCTTTCATTCTACATAGTGTTCGTTTAAGAAAAAGCTGTTGGAACGTTTAAAAGTTTGACATATGCATCGCTTCGTCACTATCCAAAAAGTAAGATCTGTGTTGCGCCTTTCCTGATTTCCTCATTCCTAGTCTGCCTTTGCTTCCTGCTGATTTACGTCCATTATGCTTGTCATTGACGTGGGTCTGTGCGTACGCGTTCATTGCCTTCGTTATGTAGTCAAAGAAAGAGAGACGTAGTAGCGAAAATTTCCCTACTGTTGCCTATTTCAACAGCAAAATTCACATTGTGTCTCTGACCTTCTGTTTTTGCAGACTTTTTATCGTTGCCGAGATAGTGATGTTTTAATAAAGCCCGAGAATAAAATCCATACTATATCCTGCTCTTTTGCAGTTGCTCTCCAAGATACGTTAGTAGCACCATCGGCTGTACATTACGTCCCACAAAGCCCAACATATGGTCCCTTTTGGTAGAAGCTACGATCCGCTTAATTTTCACCATGTCTTGTCCATAGATGCCACAAAATATCAACTTTAGAAAGAGGGTGGAGAAAACAGGAAAGTGTGCTGGGGACGAGCAGCTTCTTCACTACAAGACTTTTCCAGCAGTAATTACATTTACGACTGGTGCATTGATTGGTAGCAAGGTGGCATAATGATTAAAGTTGACAGGAAAAGTATGTGTTTGCTCGTGGATTACATGCGTTTATTTCGAACTATGTAGGGCTCGCCGTATAATGAACGCTTCAAGGTTACGTTTCTGGTAATTCTACATTTCATCATATTTTGAGCCACTGATCCGGTTAGTACTGTATACGAAATTGTTAACCAAGCTCATGTCAGCTTTACAACATGTCAAATGAAGTATTTGGTTACTGAGTCACATTTAAAGGCACTGTATACCGTGGACGACGACGACTGAGAATGAGCGCCGAAATGACTACATATCTGTCCCTCCGATTGGGATCGTCGTTTTGACAGAAATACATAATGGCAAGATTTCAACGAAATCTTCCCAACAGTCCGGGAGCTCATGGATTATGATGTTTTGGGGAATCGTGTGAATAGTAGCATACCATCAAATAGATAATCACAGGACAAGACGAGCAGTGGGAATAAAGAAATCGCAACGTGATCTGCCGACGTTGGTCAACATACAAACTTGAGTTGAATCGTTTTAAATATAATGAGGATAATCATGGAATATCGCCAACAACCACTGGAAACGAAATGTCATATAATGGGCAGGAAAGCCATGGCAACTATCATTTACATTTTTTAATGCGGTGCTTCCCGTTTCATGCACCAGCATCTCATCGATCATAAAAGCCGCGCAATGTTTTTTTTTGGGTGGAGGTTCGATTTCGCCCTGTTGATAATTACGCCTTGCGGTATCAACCGACGCTCAAGCGAGGCGTGCCCTTTGCCATTATTAACAAACAATTGATGAAACACTTCATAGCCAAATATATTGCACAGTAGGTTGTCTGCAAGAGAGACATTACCGAAGCTACAATACGTTTATGTGCAATACAGTAGAATTTGTAACAATATAATATAATATACCATGTATATACACGAGCCCAATAATAAAAGATTGCATACAGGAAACTTCAAACGGAACAAAGTGACACACATATATATATATATATATATAGCTTTTTTAATCTGCGGCAGTCTTGATATCCAAAAGGCGCCACATCAACCAGCAAGCAACACTTCTGTAGGGCTATATGACGTTTTTACACAGGTTAAAGCATTAACAAGTAAGTAAGGATTAAACTCATTTATCAGCCTCGTAACAGAATATGTAGGAAACCGAATTACATACGCGCCAATGCTTTGTGAGTCTTTCCATTTCATCTGGGGAAGGCAGATTATTTTTCAAATTAAAGTGTTTCGCTATCCCCTTCCGAATTCCTTAATTCCAGATAAATAAGAAGAGGTTTAAATGATTTTGTTTTCACATATTACAATCGAGCTTAATCGAGTTCTTTCTTACCAAGATCGGTTGTCGGGAGGATATCCGAATGACCCAGATCCATCATCAGGTACATATCCACCGTCCACTATATATTGACAGTAGCAAAATAGCATATGTTGAGTAGTCCAATCCATAGCAGCAACAACAACAGCAATCATTATCTTGTGTCTTTAACTGATACTTTACAGGACCAATACCCTTCACTTGGATCAGCAGCTCACGTATTTCGTCATCGGACATTCTATGCAGTCTGTAGGTCGTGATATCGTTATCCTTGAACTTTTGCGCAAGATCAAGAATGTACTGCGACTTGCGAAGCGAAAGGCCTACAGTCTTGAGTTCTTCTGGTGTCTTGGCAAGCACCATTTCTGCAGTTGGAAACCACTTGAAATCGCCTGTAACTGCCTTGGGAACCTTGACTTTGTGTTCTTCTGCAAACATACTTACAAATCGTGTGCGGATGACCGCGGCTACTTTGCCACTAAGCTGCTGATAAATAATAGATGATGCTAAATCTCTATTTGTATATGAAGAGAGTATATAAGCGATCATGGTAGTAAGTGTTTTTTCAAGTAATATGAACCAGGAAGAAAGGGCAAGTATTACCTAAACGGATTGGATGAATCGGTCTGTTGGACTCGAGCCACATATGCAGCAATATCTTTCTCGGTGATCGCTTTGGCCAAGCCTTTGTCAACTTTTTTCAAGTGAGCAAAAGCTTCATGCACATCAAAAGAGCGGTCTACCACTTGATTGACTGCATCGATGGGATCGGCAAGACTAGGCGCTGCGGCGGGCGGAGCCTCGACACCTGTATTCTCGGGTGTAAACGCATGCTGCGCACGCAAAACGAGAACTTTTCGTGTCAGAAAAGAAATAAACACCAAGAATAACGCGTCGCACACGCACATAAACAAATACTAGCCCACTCTTTGACTCATTCACCCTGGAAAGCAATGAAGGGTTTCGAATTACCCTTCATTCTGTATACCTTATTTTTATTGCTGGTGCTGCTGGCAGTTGTTGTTACCACTCCAGCCTAAAAAGAGATTAATCAGCAATTCAACCAATGAGTTCATTGTATGTTATCACAGACGCGATGAGTATAAGATACCTTGTGCTTGGTGGGCTGCTGTTGCTTTGCTGCGCGTTTCCTTCTAAAAAGAGGAAATATTGTTAAAAAGATATAACTTACTCTACAGCCAATGAAAGACAAAGCGGAAACAAGAACCGTACTTTTTGGCAGGGACGGACGTCTTGTTTTGCGTCTCACTCTTTGTATAATAAGAAGCCGCTGGACGCTTTGCCAGCCTCAGACTTTTTCTCGGTAGCATAAAGATGGAGAAAGAAGTAAAAAGGATGAAGAAAAGGGAAAGAAAGCAAACACAACAAACTGTTATTCTTCATATTTAAGCTGCTAGCTCCGAGTGCGGATGGGGGTACACGACAAATGCACAATACATGACCCGGTGTAATGGGTGTTTGATGCTTCTTGGAGGCAATTCCCGTCAATCTAAACAAAGAATGGTTGTGTAGCAACGTATGCAACCCCGCTTAGCTGCAGCCATGGTTACCGAACTTATCCGTTCCCTAGGCAAAAGTATCTATAGCTAAAATACAAGGAACGTCACTCATTATATAGTGCTTTGAACACATTAATTGATTAGACTGAAACGTCGTTCTAGTACGCTTTTTCAGCGGATTCTTATGATAACACATTGTCAAAATACTAAAATCGAATGAATAAATGGAAAGCACTTATTTTTAATAGCAAAGCATACTTGACCCGCCCCTGACAGTCATCTTTCGTCTTCGGACCCGCAGCATGATGATCCTCCGTTGTCCGTAGTTGGTGGGTGGTAGTACAGCATTGAACTTACAGGTTCAAATTTCATTGGGTGTCAGAGGGAGGGCTACTATGCCACCTGCCTTGCCTTTTACTTTTACCTTTTTTCTTTCTTCTCCCGCCACACATACACACACGCACACACGACAGTTTTTCTGATAAGACGGACAAATATTACTTACCCTCCTTTTTATTGTACCCTCAATGAGTCGAGCACCTTACATTAGTAACGGGCACCCACGACCACCCGTATCTCTTGCAGAATTGCATCGACGTGCTGCTATCAATAAAGCCGATGCCAACAAATATACAGCAAAGCAATGGCTATTGTCAGTAAAGCGTTTATTTGACGAGGTAAAACGAGTCTTGGCATTGTGCCTTGGCGGGGTAAAAGGCAACAAAACACCTTGCCAAAACACATCAGCTTTCTGGCATGGAACTAAACAGATATATTATCTTTAGGGTGACAGGACCCGACGCTTAAACGATCTCGAAAGCGCGTATATTCATTACCTGAAGGGTTGCGAGTAAGAAGCTTTCTTTTTTTTTAAATTGCGCGCAGAAAGTTTAAAGTAGGGGAGAAAAGGGGTTGGAGGTGGCGTAAAACTGTACCTTAACGTAGCTGCTTATTTGTATAATACGTTACGATATAGCATTCTGGTCGACATTATTGGAAAACATCCCGGAGTCAATGAAATCAAGTCGAATCCCCTTTATGCAGCAATGTCAAAGGTATGATATTACAACATACAACTTTTATTTTCCGGGTTTCTGAAGCTACATAAGCATGATGGATCGGTGGTACCAAAAAACACCTACAGATTTATTTATAACCCATATACCTCTATTATATACAGCGAGCTCCGGATATACTCAACTCACTCGAGTCGATCAAAGAAGAATTAGAAAAGCAACAACCGATTATGTTTAGCAACAATACTGGCGGTAGTGACGCAATGGAACGATTTCCTCCAGTATCAGCCTTGGATTCAGCGTGGCCGGAAAGCAATAAGGAAGAAGTATCGCCGCTGGATGATCTACCGTCTGTGCCAACGCATGCACCACAAGCAGGTCGACGCATGGCCATGCCAGAACCATCGCCTTCACCACCAGCAGTGCCCGATCACTTGACAAGAAGAAAACCATCTGCACCCACAACCATGATGTCGTCCTTACCATCCACAACTACAACAGCATCGTCATCGGCACCCAATACACCGCCACCGCCGTTGCCACCCATCCATGGAAGTAATATGCTCGCATCTTCAACAAGCAGCTCTACTGCCGGTATGAATGGTAGTCCTGGCAGCAGCAGCAGTAACTTTGAAAGTAGTGCGATTAAGCAGCTTCAACTACCTCCACGAAGTACATTTGCGTTTCCACCTACCAATACAGTGGAACCGGCAGTTCTTGCCAAATGGATCCAACGAATAGAAAATCGACCCAGTATCCTTTTGCTCGACGTACGACCTCAGTCCATGTACAAGGAAGGGTGTATCAGGCATCCATGGATATGTCAGATTGAACCTTTATCACTTCGTCGAGGGTAAATTATTATTGTTTAGTGATATATTTGACCAAGTTGCCTAATCAATTTTTTTGTTTCTTTGCTACTCGTGTGTTTGGGTTGTATAGGGTCACATCTCAAAAGATTCAACAATCATTGGTTTTGAACGCCGAGGCAGAGCAAATGTTGTTTGATCAAAGAAACAAATTTGATCTCATTGTATATTACGACCAAGATACCCGCGGATTGGACGATGCAACTGAACCGCTACGTAATCTCACTGCTGCTATCTACGAAAATGAGTTCAACAAAATATTGCAACGGGTGCCTATGCTGTTGGCAGGTGGATTTGCTGCTTGGGAACAAGTGATTGGCTACCGCGGCGTGTATAGTTACGTGGACCCTAATCGGAACCAGCAGCAACAGCAACAGCAGTCGAAGCATGAACAACAACGACAACAGCCACAGGATGGAAAGGAAAATGAACAGCCTAAAGAGATTAGTCGAAGACGGCACTGGCTTGAAAATGTGGTAGGAAGAGGGCCTGGACATAGGGAGCGTCTGCACTATACACCATTCGATTGGGTAAGTTGAACAAAAAGAAAAGGAGAGACAATTCCTATGTGGAAATATATGTCAACTGAATAATGCCCCCCTTTATAACCACAACAAAACTATAGTTCAACGGAAAGCAATATGATAACGAACTTCAATCCATGACACGGGCAAGTGGACCAAAGCCTCCACTGCAAGGTATTTTCGCCAACTCGATTTCAACACCTACAGCCGGAGGCGTAGAGCTACCACCCGCAACAATGCCTATCGCCCCACCGTATGACAATGCCAATCAAAACCAACAACCACCAACACCCACTGAAGAATCCGTCATGGCTAGATACCCAGACATCAAACCCAATGTCTCTTCTGCTGCCGCTATTGCTACTATGCCACAAAACAACAGCGCAGGCACGAGTCTTCAACGACGAAGAACATTTATCGACAATCCTTTCCATGGTTTCACCGAGACAGCCACCAACAATTACGATGTACCACCTAGAATTCCTGCAAAGCCCACCCGTCCTTTACCACCACCACCGCCACCACCAGGACAAGTAGCACATCCTCCTCCACGCACGCCAGCACGAGATGCAGGAGGACCACTTTATTCTCCGCACCATCATCCACGACCCTCATCTGCTGGTCCATCTGCTCCACCCTTGCCTTCCAAGCCAGAAAGTTTGAAACATGCTGCCCAAGAACATCCCGTCATTGATAGTCGTTATGCTCGTATCCCGACCGAAAATACCATGTCTCAGTTGAGCACTGTTCAAATCGGCAAGACTGGATTGAAGAATCTGGGCAACACTTGTTTCATGAGCTCGATTATTCAGTGTCTGAGTGGTACCACACCTCTTGCGCGGTATCTGCTAAGTATGTTTGTGTGGTAGGGGAAAAAAAAAAGGGGGGGGGACCTTGAGGGAGATAAAGCGACTCATGTGTAATATCTTGAAATAGCTGGCATGTATAAGCAGCACGTCAACAAAAGCAATCCATTGGGAACCGGTGGTGTTTTAGTACAAAGTCTGGCGGATTTGATTCGAGTCATGTGGAGTGGAAACTACAACTTCATTTCACCAGTGACGTTCCGCGTAAGTTTCTTTTTGCTTCTCGTTTTACCCTACTGACTGACTGACTGATACATATACACAACATAACACATGAATAGCAAGCGCTTGTTCGTTTCGCACCACAATTTGCTGGTACAGAGCAACAAGATTCACAAGAATTTCTCATGTTTCTGCTGGACGGCCTTCATGAAGATGTGAACGTAGTACTGGAACGACCTCGTCCGAAACCGGAAGATCCGGCAGAAGAAAAACGGTTTGAACTGTTACCGGATTGGCAAGCAAGTGGTATTGCATGGAGCAAATATCTGGAACGGAATGAAAGTATCATTGTCAGCTTGTTCCAAGGTCAATACAGGAGTCGTCTCACGTGCTTAACGTGTAAACAGGTAGGATCGTAACCTATGTTGGTGTGATTGATTTTTCGTCTGGTTCTAATCGCTGTTTGGCAAATCCTATATTTTTATTCCAGACATCTACTACGTACAACACGTTCATGTCATTATCGCTTCCTATACCAACAAAATCCTCGACATCTTCTGTAAACCTCTATCAGTGTCTGGATGCTTTTGTCAAGGAAGAAACCTTGGATAACGACGACGCATGGTAACGTTTACTGTCCTTTAAAGTTCTTGAGTTGGATTCCAGTCATATCTAAACATTTAGATCCTCCCGTTTGTGTCATTATATCAGGAATTGTCCACGATGCAAAAAGCCACGGCGATCCACCAAGAGCTTGACATTATCCCGGATGCCCGTAGTTCTACTGATTCATTTAAAACGGTTTTCATTTGAGGGACCTTTCCGTAACAAGCTGGAGACTATGGTGGATTGTCCAACAAGGTAAAAAGGGAGGAGAAAAAGAAACTATTTTACTTTCTTGATGTGATAGATCAAACATTGGGCCAATGCTGAAATGAGTTCGATTATCTGTAGAAACCTAGATCTTTCTAAATATGTACCAAGCTCGATGATCCCACCGAATACTGAACGACCCTCATTTAAATATGATTTATATGGTGTATCTGTAAGTTATCAAGGTTTGGCTTGTATAGAGGATCGAGCATTGAGAGCTAAAGCTGAAATATACCTGTGTGTTTTATCAGAATCATTATGGATCGTTAACAGGTGGTCACTGTACGTATTATTGTTTGCGGCTTGTATCTACTCACTATCTCTAGAGCGCTAGAGGTGCCATCGTAGAATACTAACTTACAGTAACTTGATTAGATACCGCTGCTGTTCGTGACGGATACCAAGGCGATTGGCATTACTTTGATGATACGCGATTCTCCATGTGTGAAGAAAACAAAGTTGTGGTAAGAAAAAGAAAGTTCATTGTTTGTGCGAATGTCACATATACAGCAAGAAGATTGCTCACATCAATGTGAATCGTATTAGACGCGAGCCGCATATAATCTATTCTATGTGCGATCTACCGTGAAATAAAAAGGAATGAGACGCACTTTTTATTATGTACTATACTCTCTCTCTCTCACTCCCCCTCCCACTATATATACTTTTTGTCTTTTTCCTCCCCGGACCTTCCGCCCCTTCCCCTTCATTTTCCTTCTCTATAGTCCCAAACGGAGAACCTATATACGTCCACTCTAAATCGAAAAAAAAGATGATGGAAGGAGCAGTACCAAGACAACCAGCGATATCGCTTCAATTCAGTGTAGTTGGCATGACTCATATGTAGTACATTGAATAGTGACAGATGCGGAAGCTATTTTCCAATGTTGCCCCGCACGCGTACATGTCGCGATTTACCGAGATATAGTAACTTTAGTGCGAATTTTTCGCAAGATATAAAAACCTGCAGGAGTTTTGCACTATCATACTACTGTTGCTTTGCTCCTGACAGAAAAGAGAAAGCCTCACTTTCTCGGAAATACGCCATGTTATTCATACGCTCATGCACGACATTGTCTAACCGACATTCGTTTCGAGTGCTCTTATCACCAGTCACCAAACGTCATTTGACTTTAGACACTCTTAATCCTCGAATAGTAAGTTTGTTCGTGGTGAGCAAACATACCGTAGCTGAACCCTTGCTTTGAACGGCACAATAGACAAAAAAAAAACAGTAACTGTACACAGACGAAAAAAAACAATAACACAAACACCCTGTATGTTGGGTAGATAACAAAAGTTCTGGACGAGTATGTAATTGGACAGGAAAGGGCAAAAAAGACCTTATCGGTAGCCGTGTACAACCATTATACTCGAGTTCAAGCGAATATGGCACGAGCCCAAGCGGCACGTAAACGAGAAGAAGCAGCAGGAGGAGGAAACCGGCAACCATCATCCACAGTAGCAACGGGAGTCGATGACGATCATCCACATATCTTTCATCATCATGAACAAGAAGAGGAACCATCTCCAGTTGTAATTGGTGACCAGGAAGAGAAAGAGCAGCAGGACCTGCTCTCTTCATCATCATCAGCGGCAGCAGCAGCAGCCAATTCCATGGCAGAAAACGAAATGGATACGACGTTGCTGGAAAAGAGCAATGTGTTACTTATTGGGCCGACAGGATCAGGTAAAATTGAAAGGGTGGCGATTTCCTTGTGATAACCTGCCTGCTGTTATGGCAGCATAATAGTAAAAAACGCAAATTCGATAGGAAAAACATTACTGGCCAAAACATTGGCAAATATCCTCCAAGTTCCCTTTTCAATGTCGGATGCTACGTCATTTACACAGGCTGGCTATGTTGGTGACGATGTTGAATCGGTTATAGAGCGACTGCTTCAGGTATAACCATCATCCCAGGATATAAAAAAAAGACTTTAGGCAGGGATTTGACATACTCACCACACACACATGTATATATAGAGCTGCGACTATGATATTGACAAAGCAGAAACGGGAATTGTGTTTATTGATGAAATTGACAAGTTGGCACGAACGGGTGGACCCGAAGGCACAAGGTCCTCTTCAAGAGATGTCGGTGGTGAAGGCGTGCAGCAAGCTCTTTTGCGTATGCTAGAAGGAACCACTGTCAAAGTGACCAATAAGGGCGTGCCGACATCATCCAATCTTAGTGGAGGAACGTATATGGGTCAACCGGTCAATCCTCCTTCAGCTTCTTCTTCTTCTTCTTCTTCTGCTTTAAAGACAGCTCCAGGTGGTGGTCCAGGTGATTCTTATAACGTCGATACGAGCAACATTCTTTTTATTTTGAGCGGTGCATTTGTTGGATTGGAAGAGCATATTAAGCAACGCTTGAACAAAGCTTCTAGTGTAAGTTATTGGCTGCCTTTCTAATGTATTCCTCACTATGATTAACGTTATATACTTTTTATTAGACAGGATTTGGTGAAGGCATTATCACTACTACTACTGCATATAAAACAACGTTGGATCATGTTGAACCCCACGATATCATGAAATTTGGGTTCCTGCCTGAATTTGTAGGAAGATTACCCGTTGTTGCCAGTGTCAATCAATTGTCCGAAGATGACCTTGTGCGGGTACTGACAGAGCCCAAGAACGCTTTGGTAAAGCAGTATCAGGACCTCTTCCATTTGTATCAGGTACATAATACAAGTTTCTTTTTTTTTTCCATAATGTATATATATATGAGACAACAGTGGTTGATTCTTTCTTTTCTTTTTTTTTACTGTAGGCGGAAATCCGGTTTACAAACCAAGCATTATCCATCATCGCTCGACATGCTGTGCAAAAGCAAACTGGTGCTCGCGGTCTACGACGCATCATGGTATAAGAAATGACCAAGCTCGTACTATGTGGATATGGCTAGCTTATGTGTTAAAACTCCATTTATAGGAAAACCTTCTACTCGATGCTATGTATGACACACCAGGATCCAGCATTCGGCATATTCTCGTTAACGAAGATGCTGTCTCGGAAAAAGGAAAGCCACTCTATTATCCAAGAGGGCAATGGTCGTTTATGGAGTACAAGCTAGAGCAAGAAAACAATGGGAACGAAAATACGCGGAAGATTATTTCACGCGAATAAATATTACCACGTGTGCATGGCTGTTGTAGCTACATTAAAGAAATCTTTTACAGTCGGTGTTGATATTGCAAACGACAACGACAAGAGGACAATGAGCATGTCCCTTTGTCTCTTGTTGCAATTGTTACTCTAAAAACAACTACAGTGTAGAAGCGACAAACATGTGTACTAGACCACACCATACAGTTATGATGGGTGGCCAGTAGGGTTGATCAGTAAGCAGCAAAAGTCAGATGACCACTGTACCACACTCGAAAGAATGTACATACTGTATAACCCTATTATATATAAATTTGGGCGGGTCGACATGCACATGTAATAAAGAGAGAAGGAGAGAAGAGCTCACTTGACAGATCGAAAGGGCTGGGAACTATATATGGTAAGCCAAGTCGGACTACGTTGCATCAATTTGCTTTTGCATGATCACCATCGTCGTCGTCGTCGTCGTCGACGGCTTTTTGCTGGCTGGCTCTGTCAATGATTCGTTTTCTAGTCTTATTTAGCACAATTGATAGTAAGACAAACCTAGAGTTAAAAACACACATGGCATCCAGAGTCGCTTGACGCTCTAGAACTAGGATCTAACAATGTCCCTAATTGGGGCACACTGGGCATTCGCACTTGCCCTTTTTTTCACAAAAACTCCGAACAAGGTTGGGCGGAGTTCGCCATTTCCATGTAAACTCCGCGGCGTTATGTTTCGTAGACGCCCGCACCCTTTTTTCTTTGCTTTGCTTTTTTTCCCTTTTGCTATTAAGCAAACCCAAAGAAAACACGTAAGTATTTTCTGTTTCTTTTCTTCTTTTCTCTGAAGGGCTTTTTTTCTCTTTCTCTTACTCCAAAACATACACACACTGCTACTGTGCGGACACTATTGCTCTTTCCCCCGTTTCCCTTTCCAACCAGTAAAGCAAAGAAAAGTCAGCTTTCCAAGCGCCGCTTTTAAAAGAGGTTGGTGGAATAGCGACGCGGTGCGCGTTCGCGGTTTTGTCTGGCTTTTTGTTTTTTATTCACCTTTCACTCGTTTATGCAACAAAAAAGAGAGATTGGGTGAAAGGGATTCATGGGTTAAGATAGTTGGTGAGAGATGAAGGGATATTTTCTCCAAAGGCTATGGTGCAGAAAAAAAAAACTTTTTTCTCTATGGAAATTGTTTATATTTTCATAAACACATACGGGATGGCTTATCTTTTTTTTTTCTTTCTTTTTCTTTCCATACCTCTCTCTCTCTCTCTCTCTTCTTTTAGAGTTATTTTTTTTAATCGTTCTTGAACCTCCTCCCTCCCTGCCGCCCCTCCGCTGAGATTACTCTACCAAAATATTATGCAACAGCCGCCAATGCAATTCTACTCGTCTACTACCACGACGACTACTACTACAGCCAGCGAGGGTGGTGCGACCAGCGGTGCACAAGTGATTGACGCTGCAATGACTTCTGCCGTAACATCGCTCATGAACGGTGCCAATGGCATCCACACCATGCAGCAGCATCCAGTCTCCTCACGTGAAAGTGCATTGACTCAATTGCATCCCAAACGAAAGCAGGTCAAGAATGCTTGCAGTAAGTTGAACAGCAGTGGCTAGATAACTGGGTTCGAATGTAAAGTAAATCCCCCCAAATCTGTACATAATAGCCAACTGCCAAAAGGCATGCAAAAAGTGTGACGATGCGCGACCTTGTCCTCGCTGTATCAAGTATGGAATTACAGAAACCTGTGTGAATTCAGTGCGGAAGGAGCGCAAGAAGGGGATCAAGCGTGGCCCTTACAAGAGAAGAACAAAAGGTAAATAATTTACAGATTCACACTAGAAAAACAAGTTTTCTTTCTTTCTTGACGAACTATGGAAAGGGGAGAGCGACAAGTGACTGACTGAAGAAACCTTCTCTTTTTGTTTTTATTCAATGGGGGGTGGGGGGAATGGCCTTGTCATTATAGAAGAGGAAGAAGCCAGCGGGTCTCGACCTCACAAAAGCAGCAAGCAAGACGGCAGCAACGACGAGAAGGAGCACGATGACCAAGAACGGGCGGCGTCAGGAACAGCAGCCGCAAGCCAGTACGAAGCAATGCGCCCGCCAAACGTGCCCTATGGCTATCCGAGCAACCTGAACCAGTATGCACAGCCGTATGATGCAGCAACAGCAGCAGCAGCAGCCTATGGCCAGTATGCTGCAGCCTACCACAACAAGGATCAGATGATGTCCAACCCGTATGTTGCCATATACCATTCCATGGGCTACCCCGTGCCCTTGCCAGCAGCGAATAGTGACCACCATCACCATCACCAGCATCATCATCATCGGGACAACAGCAGTGAGCACCAACAGCAAGACGGGCATGTCAAACGGGAAGATGACGATGACGACAACGACGGCGAGAATGACGGTGGCCGCAATGAAGCTGGAGAGGGAGAGCAGGAAGACAAGGATGCTGCAGACAGTGCCACTGCTCCTGCTTCGTCTGCCATCAAGAAAGAAGCACAGGACGGCAAAGGACAGCGGTCCAGCACACCTGTGCCCAGCACATCCACCTCGCCTGCTACGACCTCATCACCTGAATCCGCTGAAGACGACGATGCTGCCAAACTCCACCATCTCCAGCGTCTCACCGAGCTATGCACTGCTGCTCTCAGCCAAAGCAATCAATCGCGTGCTGCTGAGTAGTAGTAGTAGTAGTAGTAGTAGTAGTAGACCCCTCGCCTGCCTCCCCCCTCCCCTCACCGGGCCTCTACTCACTCTTCCCCCCCTTCTTTTTGGGATTCACACCACCCCTTCCAACCGTCCATCACACAACACACTTCCATGAATGAAATGCTGCTGCTCTTTTCCCCATATATTTTCCCACTTTTCTAGCCCTTCTATCTCTCCCCCATCCCCTTCAAACTTATATCCAAATCCAGCCAAATCTGTTTTCTGTACAAAGGAACTAAAAGAAATATAAAATGAAAACAACGGAATTTTTTTTTTTACAAACAAAGGGAAGCAATGAAAGTGTGTGCGGAAGGGTAGGGTCTATGCTATGAAATGATTGGAGTCGTCTGGTCTATGCAAGAGTTATTATTTACTGATCTCTGCCCATCTCATCGGCAATTTCCCGAGAACGCCGTTCAGCTGAGAACACGCCGTCATGGATGATCTGGCGGATGTTGGCTGCTTCCATCGTTTTGAGTGCTGCTTCGGTTGTGCCGTTGGGCGACGTCACCTTTTTCCGTAACGTTGCCAGATCATCCTCAGACTGCTGTGCCATCTTTGCTGCTCCCAAGCACGTCTGTACCGTCAGATCATTGGCCTCCTCCGGCGTCAATCCAGCAGCAACGCCTGCGTTGGCTAATATATACCCGCAACCACAAATTAGCTCCCATCCATAATGAATAGCCCGCACTCAAACTTACTCATAGCTTCCATGAACAAAAAGTAGTACGCAGGACCACTACCACTCATGGCGGTGATGGTATCGATAGCCGCCTCCTTGTCGACCCACATCACCCGCTTGGCAACTGCACTCATGATCCCCACTGTTGTGTCACGTTGTGCATCATTGACACTTTCCGTCGCGTATAATCCTACTGCACCCTCGCCGATCAATGCTGGGGTATTTGGCATGCATCGCACCACCGGCTGTGGCGTCTCCAACCATCGCAAGATATGCTCCGTCTTGATGCCTGCTGCGATCGAAATGATGAGC
Source organism: Zychaea mexicana (assembly GCF_025766255.1). Classification (NCBI taxonomy): domain Eukaryota; kingdom Fungi; phylum Mucoromycota; class Mucoromycetes; order Mucorales; family Lichtheimiaceae; genus Zychaea; species Zychaea mexicana. The sequence goes on along the minus strand of NW_026516732.1, from coordinate 45,442 downwards.
ACATTGGTGTCCGTAAACTTGAGATCCGACACCACTTGACGCAGTACTTGGGGTTTCACTGCCAAAATCACCACGTCCGCGCCGTCAATCACCTTGTTATTGTCCGTTGTGCTCATACATTGGGGGAACTTGGACTCCATGTATTCACGTCGTGCGTCAAACGGCTCTGAGAACCGCAGGTGTGTCGATGGGTGGCCGCTTGCATAGAGGCCACCGATGACAGCTTCGGCCATATTGCCGGCGCCGATGAATGCGATCACGGGCTTGTTTTCGGATAAAGCGGTAGCACCTGCAGATGCTTGTGGGTTGCTGTTGTCCTGTATGGTGGGGATCATTTGACGTTTTGAGAGATATGGTATTTGAACGGTGTGGCAACGAAGATCGGGGGTAGAAGGTTGTTTGCAAAGTGGAATAAAAAGAAAGGATAAAGTGGGAATGTCACAAAGCTACACGTACGTTTTTTTATCGTCCTGCTGGCATTCAATAAAAGTAAGCGAGATGAGATTGTGTTTCCGGGACATCGGCTTGCTACATAATTGGTGTATCGGGCCGAGAAATACAGCTCAAGCCATGGACTGTTTCGCACCCGTGTGGACATGCCTGCTGCTGCTGCTGCTGCGGTATACTGTGTATACATACCCTCGCATTCCGCCCTCTCTCTCTCTCTTTCTCTCCTCACCCCCCGCTTAACTTGGCCCCTTCCTTGTTTCCTTATTAACAAACAAGCAACAAACAATAAACCTCCCCCTCGAAATTCCTTTTCTGTATCCAAACCAATGCTGGGGTCTATTATCCAGAGAGTACATATTTTACAAAGCTGTGTGTGGAAAAGATACGCGTGTCATATAGGACGACGATGAGTCATATCGAATGCAGCCCTTTATTGACCGTTTTCCAAATCTGGCATTCTAAGAACTACTTTGTTTTCGTTTTTGGCATGTTCACGGATCATGTCCAGGACCTCGTTCTGCTGCAGATAGTCCGGAACGGCCTTTTTGTCCGTAGCCCAGTAAAAGATATCCCAATCCGGCTCATCCAATAACTTGTCGTACTTTTCCAACAGCTCCATCGAGAACTCGGGAAGATACTGTTTGGCAAACGTCGAAAGTAGCAAGTCTGTTTCCAGAATACCCCGTTTGCGCGATTGATATACCAGGCGTGCTCGTTTCTTTTCCAACGGTTCGTTGGGTCGTGGGATCGGTGGCAGGTTGGGATAGGGTGTGTCGATCTCCATTTGTGGGGCATGTCGGATGCCTAGATCGGGGTATGGATCCTGGCTTTTTCGTTGTGTCGACATGGATCGCATGGTAGCGGAAGCGATGCTGCTACGGTGTACTGCAACCGTGTTCAATAACCGGGCATGTTGGCTCGTGTGTCGTGCAATTCCTCTGAACATTGTGTATTATGTTTTGTGTATTTGTAAAAAGTTACCAGAAAGCGTAGGGGGAGTGTGAAAAGTCCGATATGCTTTTTGACACATTTGCCAACATTTCTGTTCCCACCCGGTTAAAGAAACATCTCCGCTTCCTGTTTCTATGGTAATTGAGGCATTTCATAACGGCTCTGTTGGTTACCTAGCAGCAATGCCTAGTCTACCAATATAAGCCTTTTCTTAAAACGACTATAAAGCCGGCAAGACAGCATCTCCATTCTCGTGCGTTCTTAATGGTGCATACGGCGAGTGTCTATCAATATTTTATGCCAACTTCCTATACTATAAAAAGATGCAGCACGTACCTATGTACAACGAGACGATGATAAGCAGTAGGGTCATTTTTTCTAAATATCAATCTATGGTCACTATATATATTATTTTCCAAATGGTTTTCCCGTGCAAGGCATGCTTGTGCTTTCTCTTAAAGAGGCAACTGTTACTTACAGTAGTGAGATACATCTCAAACGCACCTATCGTCGACGACAGACATGCTTCTGATGGTTAATTAGCCCTTCATTCACATAGTCTTTATATAAAAAAATTCCATACAAATATCATCAGAAACTCTTGTGAAATGATGCATTACACTCTGAACAAGAGCAAAGAATACTGTATCTCGTAGAAATGGAACAACAGCATTTTGAGATTCCACAAGGACGATTACTTCTTTGTATATGCAGACAAAGATAAATAGACTTGCATGTTCAGTGTAGCACCTGTCTCCGCTCGTTTATGCAAAATGTCAGTCTTCGGTATCTTCTAGCGTAACATAAACATAGCCTCAGTCACTTTTATATTGGATAACGAGCTATCCTGGAAAAAGTGTATTTTATTGATAATAGCTAACATAAAGGTATGAATGAAATGTTACTACAGATATAAAAGAAAAAAAAACAATAAGAGGTTCAAGAAAGAGACAATGGATGTCTATGGTATTCCTCAAAACCAGGAGTCGTCGTAATGCGAATCAATCATGAATCGAGCAAGCTTTTCTCTCGCAATCGCATCAAACCTTTCTCTTCGACTTGTTTCTTTACTGATTACCAACTCTTGCAAAGATGAACTTGTAAGCAGCCTGTACAAACCCGTCCCATCGACGCTCTTGCAACCAAGCAGATGAATCCGTGTCAGATCTCGAATCTGGGTGAGTAGTGCAAGATCAAAGTTTGTTACTGAGCTCATCCTGGTGAGATGAATTTCGCGAAAGTGTGGATGCTCTTTGGCCATGGCTGACAGGAATTCTCCGAGAGGTACATCGCTGAATCCTAGATCCACACCGCGCAGCGACGTCACTTTTGCCAGCTCTTCCAAAACCGCACGGTTAAGAAACTGGCCGTCAAACGAAACATATTGCAGAGGAGCGTCATCACCCAGGTCCGCATGCTTCTTTATCAGGTTGCACAGTCTTCTGTTACTGAGTTGCTTGTTTTTGGATTCCTCAAGAAGCTCGAGCCATTTCAGACTCTTGACGTCAAACAAGGCATCCAGGATGCCGTCGTCCGTTTTGCCATGAGAGTAGTTACGAATGGCGATTGCGGCAAGCTTTGGTGCGTTGGTCAACAAGGAGGCAGCATACTTTTGCGACTTTGTGTCCCCGACACATAACTTGACAGAATATAGGTTTGGAAAAGCGATTGGGCGAGGGTTGGCACCGAAAATGCGAGTGAATTTGGTATTATGCATCTTGAGCGAGCAGCTCAGGTGGTGAAGCGTAGATGCTGCTTGTTCGAGAATCGGTAGCAAGCTTTCCCATGGCATCGGTTTTGAAAAGTCGTCCTCCATCAGGCACAGGCTATGCAGCTTTCCAGGTTGATATGGCAGCGTTTTGGGAAACGTCACAGGGAAGCGGTTGTCTTGATGATATGTGCATTTTTGACGACGGTTGAATGTGATCCGTTCCAGGTGCATGCCGTTGCTAGCAATGATACCGATGAATCGTTGATACGGAAATCTGGTGACGCTGAGGTTTTTCAGGTTTGGGCATTGCTTCAGAACCGTTTCGACGTCGACTGACGTAAGAGCGACTCTGTTTGCGCCAATGTCTGCTTCCACAATCTTATCAAACGTTATGTCATTGTCTGTGTTGAGGATATAGTTCTGGTTGTAGAAACTTCTCGGCCACTTGAAATGGTTGACGTAATAGCCAATTTTCTTGAGATTTGGACACGCCTGACATATGTCAAAGTAGGTGGGTGGCTCCGGAGTGAGCTTAAAGTCCAAGTAGACCTCGGTCAACGTATTTCTGACTGCTCGAAGTGCGCTCAGACTCAGCTCCTCTTCTACATAGTTTACATTGGGAGTCTTGATGCCTAGCAAATATTAATAGTAACCCAAGTTGTATCGATATAACCTATTTGTAAGCAGCCATAATCGATGTATCAACAGGATAAGAGCTCGGATCACTTTGCAATTCATACCAAGCATCTCAAACGATTTTAGGTTTTTGAAAAGACCTTGCGCCATTGGCGTCAAAAAGCTGTTTGCGTCCCAAAGGACAACGATCTTTTCAATGTGACCCGCAACAATGGGCAGCACACCACAAATAGTTTTAGAGTTGCTTCGGGTAACCTCGGTCGATGCCCAAACCAGAGGTGTATTCATGATCCATTCGTTCCACGCTGTGCATACAGCGCGCGCCTTGAGACGATCGCTGGTCGAAAGCAGCGCAAAGATTGAAATCAAGATCTCGACAGGCAAGACGGAAAGCGGACCGAGACGATTGGCTAATCGATTTGTGATTATGTTGTTCATTTTGCTTGTATGCTGTTAGAAAATTGTCAGGAGAAAACTCAGGACGTGGAATTAACTAAAGTGTTCAAGGGAAAGGAAACGGAGAACTTTTAAGCAAACAAAGTGTGACTTTATAAACAAGGCCGCTGCGCAAATTTATCAAGCGGCGATTGATTTACTTTGTACAACCTACTTGTCCACCTACATACTTGCAACAACTGCTCAAAGCAATTTGATGCCAATACGTAAGTTTGGTGTTGACAGCAGATTTTATACGTTATTCTAGTTTACTCAATTATTATTTTCTTATCTTTCAACTCGAGATGTTATTGTATTCATTGTCATTCATAGTAAGAGTGTCATACATGTACACAAAATGTTCAACCACAACCTGTTGATGGAAGTTCCAGGTGCCCATCACTGCAAACGTGCCTCAGCAACCTCAGGCTCGAGGTTCCTTTGTATTTTCTGTGAGTCATAAATCGACGGTGTTAGACATTCGTATTCTGTCTGTCAAGGTAAAATATTAATCATAAAGATTAAAAAAAAGGCTACTTGTTCATAATATATAGAGGAACCTCATCAAATTAAAATATTTCGACCTTTGTCAACGTTGTTTATTATAGTCAAGGAAAACCATGCTTCGCATGTGTTTCTCACATATACACCACACCTCATTACAAAAGCAGCAGCAACAAAAAATTCATAACACACCTAGGTATTTGCATAAGGGTATCGTTTGTGATCAATGGTTGGTATTCGTTGAAAGGTATGTGAACCCTAGGCACCGACTTGTCACAACAGTAATCATGTATTCTTTAGAGATTCGGTATCCGGTGACACTTGCTTCTCATTGGTCATTGACACCACGCTTCAATCGAGCGCCATTTAGCTTCCCTATCTAAGTTCCCGATCCAACATCTGCATCCTTGTTTGGCAACAACAGCAACAGCAACACGACAAGTCGATCAATAATACCATCGACAAATGCAACAACAACCGCTACCAATGTACTCAACGGGCACCTACAATTGCACAACCTGAAGAAGACAACACAGAAGATCATCAACAGCGACAGCATCATCTTCATCGGGGAACTTATTCGCCACTTTTATGAAAGATATCAATTACGCTGATGGTTCTACAGCGGCCCCCCTTAAATCTACCCCCTATAATTTCTATCCCTCTCTTATTCAAGTAATATTTGGATATCATAATCAGCATCCTCTAGTAACATACATGAATCCTTAAAGTTTGGCTTCATCATCTCCAGTTCTTTTGATACGCTTGTTCAAAAGCTCCAGCAAGGATTCTTTGTGACGATCGATCGACACCGTGATCCATCTCATATTGCGTAAAGGTATTATAGGCCATGTTCATCAAAAAATTTAATGGTCTTCATTTACCTCAACATTATTATTTAAAAACAATATGTATACCACTCCTTTTTCATCTCTCTCTCTCTCTCTCTTTCACTTTTCAATGAATTGTGCTGAGTATAATACTGTATATGTTTGTTTTGTTCCTGAATAACACAAGAGTCATGAAAAAAATGAGAGGGGGTAATATATTGTGTTTATTACAAATTTCGTCTTGACCAAATTATGTGCGTGTATATGTGAAATTTTGAATGCGTGTATGTATGACTGTTTTGATGTGTGTAAATATGTGGTCTGTATGTATGTAATTACTTTGAGTATCATATGAGAGTGCAGATTGTGAAAATGGTGATGTTTGATTATGTGTAAAGTGGTTGGTTGGCAAGAGGGTATTTTTTATAACTGCAGTAGGATGATGATGCAAGGCAGGTTCGGTAGTGTAAGATTAATTATTTAGATAGTCGACTTGGTTGTGTTTTCTTTTTGTGCCAAGTTTTGGAGATGGCATGCAAGGTGGAATTTGTGGGGGTTCTGGGCCGTCGATCGATGGAAAAATGATTTCTTCACCGGCATTTATAATTTGTAGCATATTTTTCATGATAACTTTGGTTTGCCAAACAACCAGAGCAAGGAGCGGAATGAATTTCTTTGCGAATTTTTCGACAGATCCGCGAAACTCGTAAGGACCAATACTTTTTAACCTTGTCACTGAACCAGCAGGACAGTCTTCGATGTACAACGTGATGTTGATGCCTATTCAAAAGCAATTTAGTTCAATACATCAACTTTATAATGCGACAACTCAAAGAAAACACAGTATGACTACTAAATAATATATTTACCAGAAATGACCAAACCTGCAACCTTGATATCGTTCATTTTTCCCGGTGCCTCCTTCGTCAAACGACACAAAATATCCTTCAAAGTCCTTGGAAGTTTCAATCTACCCTCGTCTACGCCTTTGGTGTTCAATGGATCGTCTGAACAACCAGCTTCCATGCAACCATATTCTAAGTTTCCTTGCTTGATGATAAGGTCAACTTTTGTGCCAACCACTTTCCTGTTGAGTTGACCTTCTTCATTAGTAGATCGGTTTGAATTTTTTCTTATTGAGGAACTAATGCTGGACTTTTCTCCACTATATATAACTATAAACACATTAATGTCTATGTTGCCACACATTTGAAATTGTGCCATCATAATGATTTGTGTTGAAATTTTATCTTTAGACACGGAATCTCGATTCATAAAAGCAGGACTGCACAAACCCCCATTTTTTATGTATGAGATCACTTTCAGTATCATAGGTCGCAGGTAATTGCTGGTACAAAAAAAGATCTGTTGCATGGATAATCGACTTCTGAGCCCAATACAAGTCAGGTTGGGTTCTTGGATTGAAGTCGTGTCGTTTGCGATGCTCCAAAAGCTGATCCAATGTTTTCTATATGATCAAACAGCCGTAGAATTACTCACTGACACATACTTACGAAAAAATTACTACTACACATGCTCAATATGACCTTTACCTTTCTTTGATACGACAAAAAGTATTCCTTGAGGGAAGCAGGTAGCGATGGAAGTTCGATAGGGTTCAGCGTGTTGATTTGATGGAGTTCTTGGGGCGAAAAGTAATCTTTCCAAGCATCGTCTTTGGTGCTTAAGATCATTGAATGAGCGGGGCTGAATACAAAATGAGAATATTGGTTAGCATGACTACTTCTAGACTCCTTCTTTCCCTAAAAAAATACTGCAGTGAACTTACTGGTGATGGGAGTATTTTAAAGCTAGCATCTTCATCTTATCTTCTACTACTACCCTCTGTACTTATCCAGATTCAGACGTCGTACTACTGGTTATCTACCACTTTTGATTCGTTTTAAGATTTTCGTATGTGGAGGATGTTTACTAGTTGAAGTTTTTCATCTAAACTAAGGTCAACAAAATATTTAAGGTTCACAAAAATTCCTCATGTTTATAAAATTATCATATTTTTAAAATTGAATATAAAAAAAATTGAATTTTAATTAAATATAAAAATATATTACAATGGATAACCAACAAATAGATGAAAAGATTAATAATGAAGTTAACAAAATTATTATTAATAAGTGGGAATTTTTGGAATATAACTGGCCAATTATTAATTATAATTACAAGCATCGTACAGAATTAAAACATATTAAAGGTATTGATGATATTAAAAAGATTATAGTAAATAAACTTGGTCATATAGCTATTTTTTTCTTTTTGGTTGTTTTATATACTAGCTGTGAATATCCTGGCCCTTATTTTGAAGTTGAAAAAGGTTTATTTTTATTATATCATTTAGTTTCTAGTGTTTCTGGTATTGAAATTAATAAGTTTATCCCGCAAACATCATTTCACAAATACTATAAAAAGTTTTGGATGGATGAAGATAACTATAAAAGGTTAAATAAAAATGTTAATGATTCTATGGAGAATATGTTTTCTTCTTTAACTTTAAGAATTTTATCTTCTTATAAATATAATCCACCACTTTTTAAACACATAACTTTTATAATAGATGGTCATGATTTAAGAATTAACTATGTTAATACTGATATAAAACATGAAAGATTATGGTCATATAAATTTAAAAAAAATGGAGTTCGTACACAAATTGTTAGCAATATTAACGATATGATTTTATATGCTTCCAAAAGCGATTATTGTTCTGATAGTTCTGACAGAAGTATGTTTTTGAACATGAAATTATATAAGAAAATATCTAAACAAGATGTATTGGCAACAGATGGTGGTTATACTTTATTTGTTAATCAGCTTATAGAACTTGGTGCAGAAAAAGGATATGATTTATCTTTAAATAATTTTGTTTATCCTATACGCAAAGAAAAGAATGTAGATTTAACAGCAGAAGAAAGGCATTATAATGATGTTTTTGGTAGCTTCCGTTCAAAAATAGAAGACCAATTTGCTGCAATAGGTAATAAATTTTATAGATTTAATAATAATAAATCTATTGTTAAGATGGACAACATAAAGTTTTATAATCTTCAATTTCGTGTTGCTTATTTATTAAAAAATATAAAAATATTTAGTGAAAAGTTTAATATTAATACACAAGCACATCATAAAATTATGGGAATTAGATAATTTTGAATTTCCATACGAAGCTAAATTAATAGATATAGTTATTAGCAATTCATCTAAGGCAAAAAATAGATTAGATGAAATGGTTAAATTACAGGAACAGTTTTTAAATAATTTAAGTATAGATAATACTGATATGATTATTGATAATGAATACAGTGATGAAAATGATAATGATAAAGATGTTTCCAGCGAAGAAGATGTACCTTAATTCAATGAGAAAAAAAGAAAAAGAAAAGGTAAAGGCAAAGGAACATTAATGGATATAAATAAAATTAGAAATAATTCAACTTCTAATATTTCTTATGAAATAGAATCCATAATAAATCATAAATTTGAAAATGACTCCTATATATTCCTAATTAAATGGAAAGGTTATAATGAATCCCAAAATAGCTGGATATCAATGAAAGATTTTAATGAAACCGATATGTTAAATAACTATATGAAAGTTAATAAATTAACTTAGATAACTCGATACTCTACCCTTCCTAATAAAATATCATAACTATGTGTAGTTATTTTATTTTATGTAAGATATATTATTTGAGTATGTATAGTAGATAACGTCGGTTCCTATTATTGTAATAATCCTTTAAGTACATTTGCTAGGTTAAAACTTCCACTGTTGCATATATATATTTTTCTAGATTTTCTTTTTTTTTATTCTTTTGTTATTAGTTTTATGTATAAAATCACCATCATTAACAATTATGCATGGTAAATTAGGATTTTCTATTTTTTTTGTAGATTTTTTGTTTTTTTTCTTTGGAACATGAAGTTTACTATGTATAGTACAAAGGTAATCAGGTTTAGGTTTATCTCTATTAAGATTAGTACAGTGGTCCCCCGCTTTTTGCAGTAGCGGTTTTTAGTGGAAAAAACTGCAAAAAGTGGGGAACTGCAAAAAGTGAGGATGAGTATGAGATGTTACACAGACTGAGTCTATTATGTTAATCAAGTGTCAATGATAGTAAACCAATTAAAAGATATCGGTGTTGTACTGAGGCTACTTATTAAAAATCAACTTTTATATAAAAGGCTGTCATCTCATTCTTGATGTTTATATACTGCACTAGCGACACATCCACACCACTATGGTAAAAGCAAAATACCCAAAGCTTACTGACGAGCAAAAGGACGCTATCTATCAACATTACATGTAGATGTCACTGGTTCAAGACTCTGTGTCCCAGGCTCTCGAGTTAATAGCGGAAAATTGCAGGTCCCCATTTTTGGCCTGCAAAATGCAAAAAGTGAGGAAACTGCAATTTTACTAAGTGATGAGCGGGTATGCTCCAAAAAAATCTGCAAAAATTGAGGATCTGCAAAAAGTGGGGCTGCAAAAAGCGGGGGACCACTGTATTAATTTTTCTATGACACATATGGCCATTTTTCTTACCTCTTTTATATATGTAAGTGCACACATTATCGCTTGTATTAACATACCAAAAATAATTATCTTTAACTTTATTAATTTCTTCATTAATTTTTTTTTCATAATCATCTTCTTACTTTCAATATCTTTAACTAACATTTCATCTTCAAAATAATTATGCATAACTTGCTCCATTAAATCTTTAATAGAACAAATCATACTATTTTTATTAATAAAAAGCTCAGTATTTAATATAACTATTTGAATTTTTTATGCCAAGTAATATTGGAGGTATTTATTTTTATATTAAAAAAAAATTCAGTTTTTTTTTTAAATAAAATTTAACAGTATGCACGATTTCAAACTCCGAGAATAAAAAAAATTGTCAGTTAAGAAAAAATTTAAAGAAAATTTATTAACATCGTGTTAATGTTTATTCCTCTATGTTTTGAACCCATTGGCGATGCTTGACAGACAGAGAAGACGAACTAGCAGGTATAGAACGTGGAGTAGATTAATTGCGTGATGTCGCAGGGGCAGCTGAGTCACGTGGGGTAGATCCATTACCGGTAGCTGAACCACTTGGGACAGATCCAGATAGACCGGCAGCTGATAGTTGGGGTTCATTTTCAGGTATAGCAGTTTGATTATGGGATCGACGTGTTGCTTGATTGGTGACGCAGTGTACAAGACCTTCATAAATTTTTGGCCAGTCTGGTTTACTACATTTCTTTAAAAGTATACACTATTCAGTCAGAAGTCTTTCAAACAAAAGGAACATATCCATGTACCACACTAATAAAACATACAACAATCAGATCCAGTTCTTTGGCTACGAAGGCAAACCTGGTCGTCCAGTCTGATTGAAAATCGTCACCAAGGATTGTTTGAGACAAAATGAGTGTTGTGTTTTGATTTACAAAGTTCTGGAGAGTCAAACTTTTGCCAGTTTCGGCTGCATTCAAAAGGTATTGTTTGATGACTATAAATAATTATATATTTAGTATCCAAGCACAGCTAAGAATACCACCCCCGCCCGACCTTAACAGTCGAAAATTGGGTGTTGCGGTTGCCGAGCTTCAGGTCGTGATTAAAACCGCAAATTAACCGCAAGTAACCGCAAATCAACCGCAAGCCTTCGGGTTCTGAATAAACAAGGAATCATTACTCATATTTTTCAAAATCATAGTCTAATCCCAAATCAAAAAAACCATGCTACATCGCAACGACCAAACACTCATTGAAAAATATGAGAAAGCTACAGAAGCACTTATGCAAGAAGAAGGAGCGAGGAGTGACGAGGAAGCAAAGTGGATTGCAGAAGACGAGAACATTCAGTCAATCATTTGCGAACACGAAGAGGTGGCTGTTCAACTGAACGCGCTTTTGAACGAAATTGATCGTTTGAAGGCATTTCATTTGATGGACACCCCTTGCTCCAGTGATATTTTTTCTGCGGCCGTTGCACTTACTACTGAAGCCACCGAAAGTAACAGAGAAGCTACGATGATGGGTGAAGTCCGCGCTTTGAACAAGGCTATGGAGAAGGAGTATCAGGAACGCCTTGCTCGTATTGCCGAGAGGTCCAACGCGCCTGTAGACGCTCTGAAGCACTTGAAACCACCATTCATTCGCAAAAATACTGGCGGGTTTTCTGGCTTCAACGTCTTTCAGAAACGCCCTTTTGATTCTGATGGTTAGTTTATTATCTTCTATCTCTTACGTACAACTAAGAACGCTGAACACCCTTTTATGACGTGTGAAACTATGTTTTAGAAAAAGCAGAATTGAAAGTTAACAAAAGATCAATCGGAAACATCCAGGCGCGCAGAGGGGCAATTTGGAGGGAGATGGATGAAGATGCCCGGAAACCGTATGAGGACAAGGCACAAAAGTTGAATGAGGAGATGATTGGTACGCAGAAGACCATGCGAGACAGGTACCATCGCCTCATACCTGCTCTTGAGAAAAATCTCACCATGCTGAGGGATGAATGTGGTGTAGAAAGCATTTGCTTTCTTGCACCAAGCAAAACGGACGGCGTCATCAAGCCTTATAGGGATGGCTATGGCTCTGGTAATACAACTTCTTAATGATATGTGAAGGAAACCATCTAATTGAAACGTTTAGTTGGCGGAGGCCATTTCTATAAGCTGATGCAGCATGGTGAAGTCGAACTTACCAGTCGGTCGTTCATTGACGATTTCCAACATGAAATGATCACTTATAACCGAGGTACTCCGAAGACTGTATGACTTAAACTGCCACAATTCAGTACTTATGCTTTAGCTTATCAGCGCAAATAGCACACAATGCCATTGATACGAAAGTTGCCTCTGTTCCGTCTTTCGCTACACCAACTTCTTCTTCGACTACTACTGCCACCACCACTATTATTCCGTCTACCACCACTACCACTGCCACGAATCACAGTGTGCCTGCGCCATCTCTTGTTGCAGCTGCTGATAGATCTATCTCCAAAAAAAATCAGCATCGTAACGAGAAAGATATGCGGGATACCATTTTTGGTCGATATAGTAAGTTTTATCGTATAAACAATACCAGGAGACGTTTAATAATGTATCTATCATCTTGTTAAACCTTAGGGCAAGCCGTACAGCAATTTTACGGCGTTCATATCGATGACAATGCCAATATGCCCTGGAAGGATGAACGGATGTATGAGGATATTGTCATGGAAGGATGGCCGGATATTCCGCGCGATCATCCTTCTCGTTTGTCCCGACATGCGAAATTTGAGCTTGCTGGATGTTTGAACAACATTCGATTCGTGCTAGCACCAAGACAGCAACAACAGCAGCAGCAGTAAATAAGGAAAATCCTTTTAAGATCGCTTAATATATATACTACATATTTACGACTGACAATCCGGATCAATAGGTTGGTTTGTCTATTGGTTTTACGTAGACGCCATGAAGGTTTTTGTGAGAGTATGGTATCACGGTAATACTTAGACTCCAATGTATGGCGTTTCTCTGGTAGGTTAAAATATATAATTAAGCGGTAAGCAATGATATAATAGCAGCTAGCGAAAAACTTAACCTAGTGGAATATGAGTTATTATTTTTAGTTTGTATATGTCTCGAGTGACATACTTTAATACCACAATTGTACTTGCATCTTCTTCATAAAGGATATCTGAGGCTATATACGTCCTATCTATTTTTGTGGGTTTATATTACTATATGATAAGTAAAACGAGCAAAGAGACCGGGGTATCATAGCTATCTATGGTTATGGTACAACCTCAAATCTCTCATTGTTATAAGACATCGATATATTTCTGCTTGTCCTATGGGGATTTAAAGCGGCTTCATTTCCTTGCTGCGACTACTATAAAACTACTGACGTCTTCAAAAACACGCTCTTGTTGCTCCTGTATTTCTTTGTTTATTTTGGGCGGCTGTATATTGCTTTAGGGTTTAAGCTTGTACATGCATAATAAGCAAAACAGCAACTTCGTAAAGACGAGCTCAAGGCGCCTCTATAGAAGATTTAAGTATTTTCGCTGGTTGCGCCTAGAAGCAAAAGATTATTACTAGCTGTCTATGCTGACGGTACATAGAGTCAACGATTTATGTAGAAAGGTTCGTACGCTTGATTTATAAAGTACATACATACTTTGCTCTCACACTCAAACGTCACACTATAACTTACCACCATCATGCTGCTGCCCCCACTATCGAATAACTCAATTATTTGTTTATCATACAATACAAATGAACTATCTCCTATTGTCATCTATTGAGGTAAGCTCAAACCTGTTTACGATAATCATTGTAATAGATTCCGATCTTTACTTAAAAGATTTGTGAACTGCTTTACGAGCAAACGCTGCTCCATGCACAAGCACTGCTATAATCTGATTGACACACACTGCTGCAACAATAATTAGCAAGATGCAATCAGTTTGGGTTTTCCTCGTAAGATTATAGTCACTATGTACTGTATTACTGTATGTACTTTATAAATAGGTAAACAGTTTAGTTCTTTAGTATCTTTTTCATTTAACGTTACCTTTTTTATCTTAACGAAAGGGTTTATCTTCTATGATTTTCACAAGTAATAATTCCTAGTTGTTGACTTCCCACACTTATCCTTTCTATTTTAACTTATAATTAAGCAGATCCATCAGTTTTATCCACTTTTACTAATATCTTCCTTCCTCGTTATCGGGATTTGTGACTCTTATATAAGCTACTATACCTTCTCAACTTGTTCGAAGATGAATCTAACAGTACTGGCCAGTTTCCGAACTATATAGTGCTAATTATAGATCCTTTATAATTTGCCTTTTATGAAAGACCAACTGGTGCCTCCCGATTTCTGTACAAGAAATGTTACAGCAACAGTTCGTTCCATTTTCTCTACTGGAAGAGAAAAAAAGTTAGAGCACAACCAAGCTGATGGAAAAACGATGGTCTTTCTTATATGGACCTTACCTGGCACTTGGAAGTAAAAAGAGCAGCTGTTGCCTGTATTGTCTGTACGTGAGATCACTCCCAACAAGAACGAGAACTGTGTAAAATAAAAGACGACGCTAAACTCGTAAAACTCCTGTACTCATGTTTAAACGAAATCGAATAAACAATACTGATCAAAATTATGGGCATTAATGCTTTAATCACCTTAAATAGTTCAGTTGGGATAACTGGGCGCTCGACCCGTTAATGCCAGTATCTTTGGCCCACAGTTGCGAAGTAGCGACAGATAACACCTTTCCAGAAGAGATCTGTATCCTGAACTGTGACCCAACGGTTCGACCGTTTTAAACTGTGTATCTCATTCTGTACCGATAAGATTATTTCACAACCGAGATACACACAGTTTCTTCATTTTTTTTAACGTGAAGAAAACATAGAACTTGCCAATGCTTTAATTGCCTATATAGGCCATTTGAGAAGATCAGTCACTGTACAGTATACACTATCGTCTTTACTATCAATAAATATTATTATATACTATCATATTGGGAATGGGCCCAGCCCCACACCCGTTTAGCAATACCTGTCAGGAATAAAACCAGCACCTTGACCAACCGTTTCTGCCTTAACGCGATACATTGGTCAAATTTAGAGCCCTAGAAACAAGTTGTTGCATTTACTCATACACAGCTGCATCAATGTGTCTGACTCGTTTATCTAAATGCAACTATAACAGATCCATCTGTTTGCGTTATGCAACTACAGCAGAACCATCCGTCTGAGTTGCGCATCTGTGACAGACCCGTCTGGCTGGGTTGCGCAACCACAGCAGAACCATCCGCCTGGTTTGTGCATCCATAACAGACCCATCTGGCTTGGTTGCTAGGCACCTGGCTTACGTTGAATATAATAGATAACTCCATCAATGATACAATCAGAAATGATCACTTACATTGTTTATCTTTGTCTGGGTCTGGTGAATACTTATAAAGAAGAAGAGATGGTCGTATTTTTAGCAGTACTTGAATAAGCTATCTAATAAGAAAAATGTTTAGCAATTATAGCTTGATAATACTGAGTATGCAATGAACGGGAACGGCTTTACTGTAGAGAAAGTATTGTTATTCATATATTCTTTAGATATATTTTAAAGCTGTATATATTTATTTGCAGTTGGAAAAAGCTATACAGATGCATTTACTTAAATCTTGAGAAGAGTGTCGGGCAACTTAACCTTCTCATTTCAAGCTTCATTGATCATTCAAGTCAACAAACAAGGGTACGAACTAAAATTTTGAAAGTTGCTTTGCAGATTACTTTTAACGCTGACTCTTTACTTCCTCGTGAGATATGAAATATAGTGCCTTGTATTATCGTACAAAACCTATTATTACGTTATTATCTATTATGTTTGATAAATAAAAATAAAAATAATGCATTATGCTCATTCAACTATGTGGAAGAGAGAAATAGATAGTAGCCATAATATTAATTAGTTTGCACAATGGATGCACGCGATGTAGACAGACGGATCTGCAACCCACACGGATGGTTCAGTCAAAGTTGCGTAACCCAGCCAGACGGGTCTGTCACAGATGCGCAACTCAGCCAAACGGGTTCGTCACAGATGCGCAACCCAGACGAATTGTTCTACTGTGGTTGTGGGACCTAGGTTGTCCAACAGCCACATGCATCTTCGTCTTTACAGTAATTTAGCCTGGCAGATTAGTTGCATAATATGATGCTGACAACGGTGGGTATATCGAAAACCACTTCGCCCTTTCGCCACTTACCGCAATGGATACTGTATTTTTAACTGGGTGCTAATTAGGTTCTTTACCAGCTATAAAAGGCTATGATCATCGTGTAGGTTCATTCGGAGATGGTTCAAGAGTAGCAACAAATAAAAGCCTTTTTTTTATGTAGTGTATGTCCCTTACCCTTTTTCACCTGTAAAATCGTCTTTGCTAAAAATTAAACCATGCCCGAGTCTTCTACCACCATAGGAAAAAAGTGTGCAGGATTTGTGCAAAAATGTGCGGAATTTGAGCGATGTGTAAGAATGTGCGTCTACGTAGTTTTTTGGACATTTTTTGCACACAGCTTTGTGCAGGATATGTATCCTTTTGCACACTCATTGCACACAACTGTGCTGGTTTTGTACGTTTTTACACACACCTTCAACGTCTGACAGAGTAACACTAGCGTTTCATTGGGTAGATACAACAGCATTTCTCCAAAAACAGGCTTCTCACTGGACGAGCCGTACAACGACAGAAAGTAACTCCCGATTATCATTGGACCAAACATACTATTCAATTGCTTTTTTATAGATATAGGATATAGCGTTTTATTCTTTCTTTTAGGACAACAAAAATCTGTTATGGGAATATTCATAGGGAAACAAATAATAAAAGAACGATGGCGATGCAAAGACTATGACGGAAGAAGAGAGGAACAAAAATTGTGTAGTAGTACAGACTTTATCGTAATTAAAAAGAAGTTTTGCGGATAGACGACCTTGTTAATAAAGGAATTGTTTATTTTAGCGATACGAGCAGAAAACACGCAAAAGCAGATCACGATAACAATACTTACACCAAAATTATTTTTTCTTGCCAGTTTTGCGTGGTCTGCGCCGTCCTTCGTTCTCAGTATCATGAGCCACTATTCAATGAAGAATCATTAAGAACGAAGAACGAAGTTATAAATACGTTTAAGGTAACTTGAAGAGTACATACATACACTGCCTACCTGATGCTGTTCTTCTTTGTCTCTTTGCTGTTGGTCTCGGTTGCTGCTGTTCTTCCTCATCATCCGTATGAGCAACATCCGGCAACGGAAGCAAGGGTTGACGACGACGCTCAGCTCTATTAAATTACAGAGTTATAAACGTGTAATGTGATGTAAGTACAAGATTTTTTTATTCTTACTGTTGCCCAACCGTGATACTAGCATTCCCTGTGACGACTTGTGCTGCTGCTGCTGCTGTTACTGATGACGAAGATGATGGTGCTGCTGCTGCCTCTACTGACGATGACGACGATGATGATAGTGATGGCAATGGTGAAGCTACTGCTGCTTCTACTTCTGGTGATGATGATGATGTCGTTGTTGTTGCTGATGATGATGCCGGGTTCTGCTCTATTGACAATGAAGTTATAGTTGACATAAACAGCCAGCTTTTTTTGATAGTGTGTTACTTATGATCCGTGGAGTCATCGTCACCCTTCAGCCAGAACTTTCGGATAAATAGACGCGCCCCCCAGTGGTCTACGCACATGGCCAGAGGAAGGTATGGTTGCGCTGCCTGCTCAAACTCTTGTAAAGTAATAAGCTGCATGTCGGTGCTAACGTCCTTCCAAAAACGAGGCAACGGTTTGTTTTTAATCTTGTACTTATTCATCAGCGTCAAGGATGCTTGCTCCGCAAGTGGTTTACAGCTGGCTTT
This sequence comes from Zychaea mexicana, assembly GCF_025766255.1. NCBI lineage: Eukaryota > Fungi > Mucoromycota > Mucoromycetes > Mucorales > Lichtheimiaceae > Zychaea > Zychaea mexicana. The sequence goes on along the minus strand of NW_026516732.1, from coordinate 27,492 downwards.
CATCAACCTGAAGTATTGTTCTTTGTATCCAGGGCCTAAAGCTTTCTTTAACAATGATTTGAATATGTCCCAGCCAAATTGCATATCGACGATTTGCCCCTTGTTATTCTTGTACGTTGGCTGTTCTGTAGTACGCTCGAGAGGAGGAAAGGTCGGTAAGCGTGATGCTGGCACATGCGACAGGTCAACAGGACTAGTTGCGTTCTCTTGAAGAGCGCAACGCAGGAGGGTCTTCATTGTTTCCATTTCTTTTGCCATACAGTTGACCTTTTCTAATATTTCAGAGCGCTCTTCCTGCGTTTGATAGATGATATCGCGTAGTTGCTCACGATCTTCTTCGGATTTGCGTCTGTATTCAGAAAAGCTTCTTTGGATATCCCCAATAGTTTCAAGAAGTCTAATGTAAGCTGGGTCAGAGTACATGGTGTATGTGGGTGATGTGAAAGTGGAAGAAACGCAAAAAGGAAGCAGCGATATTCACGTTAGGAATGAAGTATTTAGTATTTTCTTTTCCAAGTTCAGTTCTTATTGCAATACAGATTGATTAATGGAATGCGATAGTTTTTCTGATAATGCTTTTGTTTTATGTGATACGCATACGTCTTGGTGGTTACTATGTATCCATTTTTAACATAATCAACATCCACCTGCCTCGCTTCGCTCGGCTGAATGAGCCCCTTCGCTGCGCTCCGGGTCATTCAACGGATTGGATGTTTCCTGGGGGTTCCCCCCAGACCCCCAAGGTGGGGGGTTCCCCCCCACACCCCCTTCTAAACCCTAACCAAAGCTCGCTTCGCGAGCCTACTTACTGCTTCGCCTACCTCTAACCCGAAACTCGTTCGCTGCGCTCACTGGTAACACTAAACCCTATTATACAATCTATCATTTTAAAGAGTATTTTTTGAGAAAAACGGGACATCTGCAGTCCAGGAACTATCTACCCAACGGTCAACATTTTTTCCTATTCTTCATGTACCTTTAAACGTCCACCATCGCTTCTTATTCGTAACATTTTAACTTCGTGCTGGAACAGAATGTGACATATTACATGATATGGCGTGCACAGGTCAATGTTATGCCATATTGTGGGAATCCGATCCAGCATGGGGCGTCGCCAATATAGAGAAATAGGCATGCATTGTTGATGTGTCTGGAGGTGAAGATGAGAGATGGTGTGTTTCGGTAAAGGCATTGTGGTGCGTGAGCGAGTTACTCGTTAGTGACTTACAAATACTAAAAAAGAAGATCTGCGCCACGTGAATACTTATCTCTTATGGCATCATGGCAGAGTAAAAGACGTGAAAAGAAATTTTGTGTTGTATGTTATGTAAAAAGGAAATCTATGGCAAAGAGATAGAGAAAAAGGAAAAAATATTGGAAAGGAAAAACGAATCTAAGCAGGAGTAGTAGTGGATGTAGTAGTAGTAGTAGTAGTAGTTGGTGATGTGATGGTTGTGGCAGCAGCTGTGGCTGATTGGATGGGTTCTGTTGTTGTTGTTTGTGGACTTGGTGGATGTAGTAGTACTTCAGTGTAAACGATATTTTCTGTAGATGGATTAGTGCTGTTTGCTGATGCTGACATATCGACTGCAATGCGTAGAGTATTTGGGTTGGTTGCGCGCGAAAGAGCAACATACAACTGACCATGAGCAAAGACACTTTCTTGAAGAAAGACACCCACATGAGTGAGTGTTTGCCCCTGCGCCTTGTGGATAGTCATGGCAAAAGCTGGACGAACGGGAAATTGTCTTCGACAGAGTATGAATGGGTAGTCACCCTCAGTTGTGCACATATTGATCCGCGGGAGATAATGCTCCTCCCCTTCATGGCCTTCGTCGATCCTTTTTACTGCAATACACCAATCCAAAAGTCGCGTTACGAACAGCTTGGTACCGTTGCATAATCCTGCATCTGGATTGAGATTGCGTAACAACACCACTGGCATGCCAACCTTGAGTTGCAGCAGGTGAGGAGGAACTCCACTGGCTGCCAAACTTTGTAAAAATTCGATGGGATAATTTGCTGCTGCTGCTTCTGGATCATCAGCGTCAATGATTCGATCATTGGAGCTGTATTCGCGGGCGTCACCAGGAAAAACAGAGAAGGCAGCGTCATTGATGGCATCGACATTTACGTTTTTTGCAGCCAAAATGGCTCGGCTGGCGAATTCGTGCGGTTGTGGATCGGGATTTCGGATAGTAGGGTAAATAGTATCAATCAATGCCATGGTATTGCTTGTGTCAATGCACCATTCCCTCGGAATTTCAAAATTGCTGGCATAAGGCGATCGTCCATCGCCAATTGCCAGAAGGGTATCGGCAAACGTTGCAGCACCTGAATCGTAATTTCGCACGCGCATGTTTTCTGTCAAATGCAACACTTCGACATCAGACCAAAAAGAAGCTGAGCTCACGCATTCTGCAACAATTTCTGATCGGGTTCCTTTTTTCACGACAGGAAGCACTTGACGAAAGTCACCACCAAGAACGACAACTTTTCCACCGAAAGGGACATGCTGTAAACGTGGATCGACGGCACCCATGATATCTTTGAGGGATCTATCGACTGCCTCGAAATTACGTTTGCTGCACATAACAGCCTCATCCCAAATAATGAGAGAAGCTCTCTCGATGAGATGGGCGTGCGGTCCACCAAGACGCAAATTGCAGCTGGTTGTTTCATCAGCATTCAAAGGAATTTTGAAGCGACTGTGAGCAGTTCGGCCTCCCGGAAGCAAAATTGCAGCAATGCCAGATGAGGCGACTGGTAATGCAATCTGGTCTTGAGAGCGCACGTGACTCAAAAGGGTCTTGAAAAGCTGCGACTTGCCAGTACCTCCAGGGCCGTTTACAAAGAAAACTCGTGATCGGTAGTCGTTGTTAGGCGTGTCTATGGCAGCAGAGATGGTATCGAAGGCGTGGCGTTGACCTTCGTTCAAAGTAGGGACCAAAGATTGTAGCAATCGACGCTGCTCTTCTGTGCTGTACTCACGGCGTTCGACTATTTCCAGCGCTTCTAAGGGTGGCAGACGATCCAACTCGGTGACAAAGGTTTGTGGCATAGAAGGAAATTCCGCGAGATGGTGGCCTGTTACTTGCAGTCGTAGTTCAATATCGCCAAGGGTGCGCTGATATATCTGTTCATACTGATCCGGCAGAAGTTCGTCTCGTTAGCTAAAGAATGCGTTCTGCGAAACTCGAAAAAGTAATCGTCAGCCATTCTCTCGCGGTGAGTATTCCATAAGGAAAGTGGATCGGCAGGAGAACAACTTGTAAGGATGTATACGAAGAGTGCACGGATCGCAGCTGCTGATGGAGCTGTAGCAGATGCTTCTGCTAGACAGCTATCCCATTCCCGATCGGATTCTAGAAGACCGCGAGCGAGAGCAGCTTCTTGGAAAGTAGCATGTACAGTGCCATTATATGTCCGCAGCTGCTCAAAGCTGCTTGGTCCAGGGACACAGAGAAGGAGGAGACGAAGAGCGTAAAGAGGCATATTTGTCAAAGGAGCAGCAAATATGCGAGATACGACGTTTTGCACAGGAGGGTTGGTGCGAGGTCTCCATCGATGGCGGCGGGTGTCCCACGTATAGTGGCAAGGTATCTGTGTGTATAAGTATTGACTTGCAGTGGGATCATAATCTTCTGGGAAACGTGGGTCGTTGAGACGGAAGAAGGCAAGAAGTTTTGTCCCCGATGCAGCGGCGTTGCGTGCAGCCTCGAGCTCCTGTGGTGTCATATCGCCTCGAAATGTCACTAACTGCTCGTCCGGCAAATGCAAATCCAATCGAGAAACAGTGGGATGGTGCATATGCACTCTGTACTCGAAGGTTCTCCAAACTGCCTCGCATGGTCCAATATAACGTGCATTTTGGTATTGCACAACCTCATCAATGACCTCAGTTCCATCAGCTGCAGCAGCTGATGTACGACAGTCTCTAACTGTGCTCTATCCGATCCTTTCGTGATGTACTTGCATAGATACTTGATGGCGCGAGCAGAGGTACATATTTCCACGTTAATATGAGCGTCGTACTTGTGGCTGAGGTATGGATTATATGGCACAACATGGCGGTTATCAGCACGAAATCGACTGCGGGCAAAGATATGGTGACGATTGTTTCTTCTTCTCCGATACAATGGATACCCATCACGATTCATGCGAGTCTCTTCATTCCATGGCTTGGGATACCCTTGGGAGCAACGACCATCCTTCATACATACTGCACCTCTGTTCTCCTCTCCACACGGACCGTGTATCATGCACGAAGTTACAGTACGATAGAGTGGAGGCTGGGTCACGGGATCCGGCAACTCAGCAGAAACAAATCTGTCATACTCCGTTGGATTTCGTGGGCGGTCTTGCTCGTTCAAAATGACCAAAATGTGTACATGGGGAAGTCCTCGTTTCTGAAATTCGACGGTAGCCATGTAGCCCTCTACTCTTCCAAAGCAAGATGAGCTTTTGATGTGCTGCAGCAACTCGTCAAGTTTCATGTGGAAAACACGGGAGCAAATGTCAGGACGATCGTATGCTTTTTGTCCAGGAGAAAGTTCAGCTGTAATTTCAGGCCAATTAGGGTTGCATGTAAAGGTAATGAATAACGTCGGATTTCCTCGTTGTCGAATAATTGCTAATCCGTCTTGCAGCATTTGTTTCATATAACGTGGGCCGCCAGTGAAAGAGGATGGTAATATGATCGAACGGCCAACCTGACGTGGATCGACACCGTCGTCCAGACCGCTGTACAGCTCAGAACGCAAGTCATCCTGGTGAGTCGTGATGAAAAGCAACCGAGAACTTTCAATGCGTGCATAATTATCGACGACAAATTGTTGGAATAAGCGACCAAAGTGGTGGTGGAATGTCTGTTCTTCGCCATCACGTATCATCAGCATATATGCACAGAAATCCAGCAAAGTAACAGAAGCTGTGCCATTATCTGTAGCCATGGATCTTAAGCCAAGATACCATCCGTCGTCACCGAAAGGAAACATAAGGACGTAGTGGAGGGGCATGTAGGATGGATGGAGGGAACTGATTTGGCGAAGACCCTCAGTACGATCATGGATGACTATATCGTGTGGTGCTGCTACACCGTCAACCATGGTTTCTACAACCATTGCTGCAACCTCTGGATACGTTTGCTGATCATAACGTCGTCCCAACTCGCGTGCACCACGTATAACGACACTAACAGTACCAATTGGCCGATCTCTATGTTGCTCAGCAGCAGACATCAAAGTACGGGCGAAAGGATTATTCTCCTCCATAACAGTCTGGAGCATCTGAACTGTCTCTTGGTTCAAGCCAGTGAAGAGAGATTCTCTTCTTGCCAGTTGCTCCTGTGTATCCGCAAAGTAAATTTGGGAAAAGTTGGCTTGAGCTTGTTCTCCTGCTCGTAACGATCCCAGACAATGGTACATCGTGCCGTTGATGCGAAATGTTGGGACGCCATTGGTGCTTATTTGCCAAAACAGGATCAAAGTTTGCACGAATAGACGCAAACGCAAACATATTGTTGTACGCTCTGATATTTGTATGGAAGTCCACACTCACATCATCTGATGGATTGTGGCTGGTCAAGAGCGCAAGAAGAGGAGCAGGAGGAGCACGTGGAGTGGGAAGGCGGATCCGTCCATGGGAGCAGCATAGGCCAAAGCGAGGATTGGACACTGAGGATGACTTCACTCGCTCATCAATCCACATTCGAGCATGGCAAAAGGAGCATGTGGTATCCATGCGTGGTAGAATATGACGACGGAAAGAGTCTCCAGGAGCATAGCTGATGTTTGGACCAAAAATATTTTCTGGAACAAAAGGAACAGTGCAGGCTATCTGATACTGAGCACCGTGTTCAGATGCAAAGTTATTACGGTTGAAAGGACAGTCGCGATGAGTTGAACGCAGATGACCCGGTGCTCCACAGGTCGAACAAACTCACAAGGTATCATTAGGAACTGTAGCAGTGAGTGCAGCGGCAGTTTCGACATCATCATTGCCTTCAGCTACTTAATAGGATTCTCATCAGAGTCATGATCCGAATTTTTTCTTTGCAATGAAGAATCGTAAAGAACTGCATACCTTGTCTAGTGAGCAAAGTATCGGCCTCATTCTCAACCACTACTGGATTTTCTATAATGATCTGGAAGGATTCATTTCTCTCAGTCGCTGCAGCCTGGCCTGGAGTGGGCGTGTTCTGGATAATGATATCAGGGACACCCTGTTTATAAGACGAAGTAAATAATTGCTCTCATACTTTCAACGACTTTCATGATTTCATAACGTACAGATTCAGATTCAATTCTACGACGAACATTGCGTTCATTCAATGGACATCCATGGAAACTAACACGTTGGTGATCGGTCGCGCCACAACGGCATGTAGGAACAATGTCTTGTGATGGCTTTAACACGAAGTGAGATTATTAAGTGCTTCTCAATGACAGACAACTCATAGATCGTTCTTCACAAATCTCGGGCAATGTTCACAGCAGCTATTGCTTTCGACTGGAAAAAGACTCTTTGGCTCATTTTTTTCTCGAAACGGTACCTGTTGAGGATCCATTGGTATTGAACACTTATTCGAATCAGTTGCTTCTAAAAAAAAAGACAGGGCAAAATTTTAAAAACAAAGTAGGCTTGCTGAGCAAAGAGCGATTTCCTTATTTGAAAACTAAGTCCTAATTTGGACGTAACCCTCAGGGATCTTTATAGTGAGATATATATTCGGTTGACAGTTGGCGAACAAGCGTAAGAAAACGTACAACGCAAACAAGACCCATCCGGCACTGTCCTTGTATCAAGATCCCGGAGACATCTTTGTTGCAGCATGCATGTCCGATATTGAGGATAATGAAGTGATCTCTCGTCCAGCTTGGAGATCTGATAATGTAAGGACTAGCATGAGATCACTCGTACTCTATTCATCTTGATATATGCAGCATAGTCTAAATCAGCTTTATAGGCAACACGCTTTCTACATAAGATAGACAAAATCCGCGAACCTGGCCACACATCCTCCCGTGAACGACCTACAATAGAACTTAACGATCGAACATTAGATGAAAAAGTTCGTCATGGCCTTGCGCTCTGGACATATAAGAATTGAATAAAGCAACTTTTTTTATATGAAAGACGTGTTTCTTCAAAAGCTTCTTCTACGTGTATCTTTTTGCCGCTCTTTTTAATTATTTAGTATTCCGCTCTGCTCAATTCAATTTCGTCACCTTTTTCTCTTCTACCCACTTTTTTTTACGTTTGCTGTGCATCTCCAACTTATACTTTGAGCTTTTTTACTTGAACGGCCTCATCAGATTGTCACATCTTCGTGCTGAATGTGTCTTCCTTGAAGTCCTTCATACTAACACCGTCGCCTGAGCACCGTCACTTGAGCAACTTCACTTTCTTTCACTTCTGCCAATGAGATTGAGTTCACTTCACCAGCTATTCCTTCAACCTCTTTCATGTTACTAACCAGCTCGCTATAACCTCATCTATCTCATCCCTCCTTAGGCTACAGTGGTCCATGAAAACGAGACAAGATGATGTACTATAAGGTAAGTTTAAGGGTGGGGGTTATAACAGCGTGGAGCAATAGAGTATAGGACGTATTCTAATGGTTATACTTTTTCTCTTTTTTTTTATTAGGAAATCTCTATGTACATCGCTGTAACAAGAATCCCTTAGTACTGCTGCTTTTTGAATACCAACAGCATGTGTAGTTTATAGAATAGTTTCTAAATGGCTCTTCCTTTGTATTTTTTTCCCCTACTATTTTTTGTACACTATTTTTCCATCCTGTTTTTTACTACCTGTGCTGACGCGTCACCGTCAGTGCCGTGTCGTCTAATAAAGCACTATCATTGGCTATATGCACGTATGAGCAATATATTATATGCATGTGTGAGCAATTTTGAGCAAATGAAAAGGCGTCTATGAGTAGTATTTGAGCAAATGGAATTGGATAAAGGGAATGGAAGTTTTTTCTCCCAACGAATCATTAGTAAGCCCTAATGCACAGGAAGCCACGAACTCGCCAATGTCACTGTGCCGCTTAAACATCTCCCCAACCAGTAAGAAGCTATGAATGGCATGCAGGAGACGTGTATCACCCGTAAACAAAACGGTCATTCAGTGTACTCTGAAAGTACTCTGAAAGCCATCATGAAAGCACTCTGAAAGCACTCTGAAAGTACCGCTTTCAGTGTGCTTTCAGTGCCTCTGAAATCGCTTGCCAACTCCAGTGTTGAATGATAGTGCTACTGCTATTCATATCCTCTTTTATAGTTTAAATATAGAGTGTAGTTATACTAGTCCCACTGCATAGTAATAGTTTTTGAACAAAAGAGTCTAGTTTTACTTTACAGCTCAATAAAACAAGATATTGCCTGCTGAAAAAAAGATAGCAGGCTGCAGGGTTCGAACCTGCGCCTTCCCAAGCCTCAACGGGATTGGGAAGGCGCCTTAGCCTACTCGACCAAGGCAACCTACTAATATATCTTAGCCATTGCACTGCTGCCATACCGCACAATCATTCTCTTTTGAATGATAGTGCTACTGCTATTCATATCCTCTTTTATAGTTTAAATATAGAGTGTAGTTATACTAGTCCCACTGCATAGTGATAGTTTTTGAACAAAAGAGTCTAGTTTTACTTTACAGCTCAATAAAACAAGATATTGCCTGCTGAAAAAAAGATAGCAGGCTGCAGGGTTCGAACCTGCGCCTTCCCAAGCCTCAACATGATTGGGAAGGCGCCTTAGTCTACTTGACCAAGGCAACCTACTAATATATCTTAGCCATTGCACTGCTGCTATACCGCACAACCATTCTCTTTTGAATGATAGTGCTACTGCTATTCATATCCTCTTTTATAGTTTAAATATAGAGTGTAGTTATACTAGTCCCACTGCATAGTAATAGTTTTTGTACAAAAGAGTCTAGTTTTACTTTACAGCTCAATAAAACAAGATATTGGCTGCTGAAAAAAAGATAGCAGGCTGCAGGGTTCGAACCTGCGCCTTCCCAAGCCTCAACGGGATTGGGAAGGTGCCTTAGTCTACTCGACCAAGGCAACCTACTGATATATCTTAGCCATTGCACTGCTGCCATACCGCACAATCATTCTCTTTTGAATGATAGTGCTACTGCTATTCATATCCTCTTTTATAATTTAAATATAGAGTGTAGTTATACTAGTCCCACTGCATAGTAATAGTTTTTGAACAAAAGAGTCTAGTTTTACTTTACAGCTCAATAAAACAAGATATTGCCTGCTGAAAAAAAGATAGCAGGCTGCAGGGTTCGAACCTGCGCCTTCCCAAGCCTCAACGGGATTGGGAAGGCGCCTTAGTCTACTCGACCAAGGCAACCTACTAATATATCTTAGCCATTGCACTGCTGCCATACCGCACAATCATTCTCTTTTGAATGATAGTGCTACTGCTATTCATATCCTCTTTTATAGTTTAAATATAGAGTGTAGTTATACTAGTCCCACTGCATAGTAATAATTTTTGAACAAAAGAGTCTAGTTTTACTTTACAGCTCAATAAAACAAGATATTGCCTGCTGAAAAAAAGATAGCAGGCTGCAGGGTTCGAACCTGCGCCTTCCCAAGCCTCAACGGGATTGGGAAGGCGCCTTAGTCTACTCGACCAAGGCAACCTACTAATATATCTTAGCCATTGCACTGCTGCCATACCGCACAATCATTCTCTTTTGAATGATAGTGCTACTGCTATTCATATTGTCTTTTATAGTTTAAATATAGAGTGTAGTTATACTAGTCCCACTGCATAGTAATAATTTTTGAACAAAAGAGTCTAGTTTTACTTTAAAGCTCAATAAAACAAGATATTGCCTGCTGAAAAAAAGATAGCAGGCTGCAGGGTTCGAACCTGTGCCTTCCCAAGCCTCAACATGATTGGGAAGGCGCCTTAGTCTACTCGACCAAGGCAACCTACTAGTATATCTTAGCCATTGCACTGCTGCCATACCGCACAATCATTCTCTTTTGAATGATAGTGCTACTGCTATTCATATCCTCTTTTATAGTTTAAATATAGAGTGTAGTTATACTAGTCCCACTGCATAGTAATAATTTTTGAACAAAAGAGTCTAGTTTTACTTTACAGCTCAATAAAACAAGATATTGCCTGCTGAAAAAAAGATAGCAGGCTGCAGGGTTCGAACCTGCGCCTTCCCAAGCCTCAACGGGATTGGGAAGGCGCCTTAGTCTACTCGACCAAGGCAACCTACTAATATATCTTAGCCATTGCACTGCTGCCATACCGCACAATCATTCTCTTTTGAATGATAGTGCTACTGCTATTCATATCCTCTTTTATAGTTTAAATATAGAGTGTAGTTATACTAGTCCTACTGCATAGTAATAATTTTTGAACAAAAGAGTCTAGTTTTACTTTAAAGCTCAATAAAACAAGATATTGCCTGCTGAAAAAAAGATAGCAGGCTGCAGGGTTCGAACCTGCGCCTTCCCAAGCCTCAACATGATTGGGAAGGCGCCTTAGTCTACTCGACCAAGGCAACCTACTGATATATCTTAGCCATTGCACTGCTGCCATACCGCACAATCATTCTCTTTTGAATGATAGTGCTACTGCTATTCATATCCTCTTTTATAATTTAAATATAGAGTGTAGTTATACTAGTCCCACTGCATAGTAATAGTTTTTGAACAAAAGAGTCTAGTTTTACTTTACAGCTCAATAAAACAAGATATTGCCTGCTGAAAAAAAGATAGCAGGCTGCAGGGTTCGAACCTGCGCCTTCCCAAGCCTCAACGGGATTGGGAAGGTGCCTTAGGGTACTCTCAAGCAATGTGAGTCAACGTCGACACACCCTAGAAATAGTAATAGTGCGTTGTTCGGGAGTCGAATAAAAGTGATACAATGAACACAGGATTTTTTTGTGTAATTTATATCATATCCTTGAGAAGGAAATGAAGAGCAAAACTGCTGTGTCGACCCCTTGGTTGACACGGCACTCCCAAAAAGGATATCGTCTCGGATCTTTTGTTATACGTTCATGCGATTGAGAAAATATTACTTTGATATTTAATTATCTATCAAGCAATACCCGGGAGGGTCAAGTATACCATTTTACATAACATTAGATATACCAACTTGTTGTTTAGACAGAACCGATTCCATAGTTCTACATATCATAAAATGATAAGAACATTACCGATAAGAAAATATCTTCTATATATGCAGCGACTTTGAGTAATACTTCTTGTTTTGTTCCACTCAACTTTTATTCGCACTTTTTATATCCTTCATCCTACCTTCTGTCTATTATTATGGATTCCCAGCAAGAAATTGTCCACAGAAGAACGATCATCAGCATCCTACTTCTTTTGATTGAAGGCTACGTCTTTTTTTTTCTTGCGAATAATGACGACGACAATATCAATCAACTCTCCATGATCAACACTGTTTTGCCAATGTACCGAACCATTTTTTCTCTTGATCATATCCTTTCAGCTGTATCATCGCCGCTACATTTCCGTGTTATGCAACGCGTCAATCGAGTTAAAAATACGACATACTGGGAAGTTACGCATCCAGCTCTTCCGGACACAGATGGACCAGGTGGTTTCAAATCGCATTACCGTATGAAACCAGCCACTTTCAATGCCCTCGTAAATATGTTGTCGCAACATCGATTGTATCAATTTACGGCACAAAACGCCACACCTGTGTTCATCCAAGTCGGCCTGATAATCTGGAGATTTGCCAATGCTCATGTCAGTTACTGTATGGCCGAAACTTTGCTTGGTACATCGCATGGATCCTACAGAAATTTTACCAAGCGATTTTTGGAGGCAATGGCCAACTGTCAAGGTGGTATAATCCGATGGCCGACCGGAAATGAAGCTATCAAGGCAACCGTTGAAGGGTTCCAATATGGAGAGCTTGGACCAACATTTCAAGTCGGACCTGCTCACCTCCCAAATGTACTCGGTGCTTTGGATGGGAAGCTCGTCCGAATCTTCAAACCAGGTGACAGTGGCGATCGCTTTGTCGACAGAAAAAACAACTACTTATTGAACATGGTTGCCATTTGTGATTCAGAAAAGCAGTTCACCTACATCCATGCAGGGCAGAGCGGTAAGGCATGACATGTTAATGTAATTATCTTAGTTGCTTTCCTGGCTAATGTATACGACTTTTATACTATAGGCCGAAATCACGATTCAAGAGCCTTTCAAGCTACTGCTTTTTATGACGAACTTCTTACTAACCCAGAATCCGTGTGCCCAAATGGAACATTTATACTTGGAGGTAAAGAACAAATTGTTTAGCATAGACCATCGTTGAAATCACGATACATATTTCTGACATTCCATTTTTTGTTCGTAGATTCGGCATACCCTTTGCTCCCGTGGTTGATAACACCATTTCCTGATGCTCAAGCACCCCGCCACAGTGACAACGCGCATTTCAATTATATTCATTCGAGAATGCGTAACGTTATTGAGCGGGCATTTGGCCAATTGGTGTGCAGATGGCGTTTTCTACGTAACGAGCTGTATTTGCTGGATGTAGAATCAATGACGATGACGATTGTTGCTTGCTGTATTCTGCATAATTTATGCATTGATCACGACGATCTTCATGCCGAAAGCACATTTGTACCTAATCCGATAGCCGATGATTTGCTTCTAGAGCCACTCGAAGTTTCTGACTCTATCAATGACAGTGGTCGTGGTGCGCGCCGTACCGCTACGCAACTGCGAAATGAAGGTGTGCAGAAACGTAATGAACTAGTACAGTACTTGCACGAGAATCGGCGTAGCGATCGTGAGAGCTTCCGTCAATATAATCGCCATTATAGACGCAGATAGAAAATAAATATGTCTTCATAACAAGTTATCTTTTGAGGCACTTGATTATATAAAAAAAACCCGAAGGAAAAAAAACTTTATTGAATTAAAAATAAAAAATCAAACAAAAAAGATTCTACATCTTGTCAATAAGTTGCTTCATTAAATCTAAGAAGCTCTGTTGTGTGTGTTGCTGTTGCTGGTGGCGCCTTTCTTGAGCTTCAAGGATTTCCTTATATTGCTGATCGAGTAGCTCGATCAGCTGTGATCTTGCTTCCTCGCTCTGCTGGTTGGCGGCATCGATCCGCTCAAGCACATCTTCATGCCGCAATTCTGCAGGAGTTAATCGTTGACGTCTTGCGGATGGCTGCAGCGTGCTGTCGGTTGCTGTTTGTGTATCGGCGCGACGACGAATGCCTCGGAAAGAATCGAACTGGAATTCAGGATTGAACCTCGGGTCATCCTTCAGCAATGCATGCATATCATCGTATAAATACCAGTCGTCTATGTCACCGGACCCTCCAGTCTGCCGATGACGTTCGGTAAAGCACGAATGGTAACGACTGCACATTCTTTCCCACTTGGTTTTGATGGCGCGCTTGGTTCGTACATTACCGAAAGTTTCGACAGTACTGTTATCATTTAGAAAGTCTGACGCTGATGGATCTGTTGCTGTTGCTGCTGCTGCTGATGATGATGATGTCGCTTGATCGTCGCTCGAAATACTGCTCGGCTCGACGACAAGGGACGAAGGTGCTAGCTGCTGCTCGTCCAAAGACTGTTCGCTTTCTTGAGTGCCATCAGTAACAATTGGTGATGCTAGAGGTGTACACTCTTTCTTGAAGTCTTCAATGATTGCATCCCATGTACGGCCGCGATGATTGTTGTCTCTTGGATGCATAAGCTCATCATAATGCTTAGAGACTGCGGTTAGCAACGCCTTTTCTTCAGCCTCAATCCAATGTTCAGGGGAGCTTTGTGTCGGGACAGAAGATTAGGCTGCGGTGGTGTCGTTGTTGCTTTCGTTGCTTTGCATGTTGCTGTTGGACTGGTTATTGGCTTGAACAACAGGAGTGCTGCTTCGATTGTTGCTACTATTACCATGACCACCACGACCGCCACGACTGCCACGACCGCTACGACTGCCACGACCACGACCGCCACGACTTCCAGAGCCACTGCCACGACCTGCACTACCAGGATTAACGATAACAATTGAGAGTTCATGAGGTGTTTGTTCTTGGGATGACATTTTGAAAAAAAAAGTTAATTACTCATCTTCCTGCTGAACGTACTCTACTTTTATATATACCCGAATCGCTTGCGGGAGAATTACACATACAGTTTACACAAGCTGTTAGGATTGCAAACGCAAATCATAGTATCTTCACCTTCATGATAGGATCTTCACCTATCTCCATCATGCAATAATAGACTATCTGCCGCTTTTTTTGCAACAGGTGTTTTAGTTTTCTATCAATATTCACAGTTACATCTATCATGCTGCCGGATACAACCGTAGCTGTCAGTTATACATCGGCAAAGAAATCAGAACCCTTTTTGAAGTATAATTGATGGTCATATCTAGGGGAAACTCGCATCGGTTATCACTTATTGTTGATATCCGCTATCATTACCCGTTTTAGCAACTGTGATCTCTCAAGCAAATGGGTCGACACACGCACATTTGGAATTAGCCATAGTTTCACAGTGGGATACAAATTTTTTTTATTTCTTCCGAATTTCCATTCTAAGAATTGTGTGTCGACGTTGACTCACGTTGCTTGAGAGTACCCTTAGTCTACTCGACCAAGGCAACCTACTAATATATCTTAGCCATTGCACTGCTGCTATACCGCACAATCATTCTCTTTTGAATTGATAATGCTACTGCTATTCATATCCTCTTTTATTATTTAAATATAGAGTGTAGTTATACTAGTCCCACTGCATAGTAATAATTTTTGAACAAAAGAGTCTAGTTTTACTTTAAAGCTCAATAAAAAAGATATTACCTGCTGAAAAAAAGATAGCAGGCTGCAGGGTTCGAACCTGCGCCTTCCCAAGCCTCAACGGGATTGGGAAGGCGCCTTAGTCTACTCGACCAAGGCAACCTACTGTATATCTTAGCCATTGCACTGCTGCATACCGCACAATCATTCTCTTTTGAATGATAGTGCTACTGCTATTCATATCCTCTTTTATAGTTTAAATATAGAGTGTAGTTATACTAGTCCCACTGCATAGTAATAATTTTTGAACAAAAGAGTCTAGTTTTACTTTAAAGCTCAATAAAACAAGATATTGCCTGCTGAAAAAAAGATAGCAGGCTGCAGGGTTCGAACCTGCGCCTTCCCAAGCCTTAACAGGATTGGGAAGGTGCCTTAGTCTACTCGACCAAGGCAACCTACTGTATATCTTAGCCATTGCACTGCTGCATACCGCACAATCATTCTCTTTTGAATGATAGTGCTACTGCTATTCATATGTCTTTTATAGTTTAAATATAGAGTGTAGTTATACTAGTCCCACTGCATAGTAATAATTTTTGAACAAAAGAGTCTAGTTTTACTTTATAGCTCAATAAAACAAGATATTGCCTGCTGAAAAAAAGATAGCAGGCTGCAGGGTTCGAACCTGCGCCTTCCCAAGCCTCAACGGATTGGGAAGGCGCCTTAGTCTACTCGACCAAGGCAACCTACTGATATATCTTAGCCATTGCACTGCTGCTATACCGCACAATCATTCTCTTTTGAATGATAGTGCTACTGCTATTCATATCTCTTTTATAGTTTAAATATAGAGTGTAGTTATACTAGTCCCACTGCATAGTAATAATTTTTGAACAAAAGAGTCTAGTTTTACTTTAAAGCCAATAAAACAAGATATTGCCTGCTGAAAAAAAGATAGCAGGCTGCAGGGTTGAACCTGCGCCTTCCCAAGCCTCAACGGGATTGGGAAGGCGCCTTAGTCTACTCGACCAAGGCAACCTACTGATATATCTTAGCCATTGCACTGCTGCCATACCGCACAATCATTCTCTTTTGAATGATAGTGCTACTGCTATTCATATCCTCTTTTATAGTTTAAATATAGAGTGTAGTTATACTAGTCCCACTGCATAGTAATAATTTTTGAACAAAAGAGTCTAGTTTTACTTTAAAGCTCAATAAAACAAGATATTGCCTGCTGAAAAAAAGATAGCAGGCTGCAGGGTTGAACCTGCGCCTTCCCAAGCCTCAACGGGATTGGGAAGGCGCCTTCACTGCGTGAAAAACGAATTATCAAGTTCTTCAAAAACAGCTTGATAATTATCTGGCAAGGGGCAAGATTAAATAAAAAAACAGATATGTACCTTATGGCACCTGCAGCTGCCACATTCGGTAGTTCTGTGCAAAAGTTTACAAAGCAACCTGATATGCAATTAGGAAAAAAAAAGTTAATGCATAAAATCATATAGTGAATGTCACTGCATCCTTTATGAAGGCATTAGCTTCCTCAAGATAGTCCCCCTCTTCATACACAGTCCCCTCATCATCCTTTTTCTGGGGGATGAGGATTGCCATGCATCAATACTACGTGGCTATGCAATGACCATATATGATTTTAATTTATCTCCTTAATTTTTTGCATATACACAAACTATGGAGACAGAAAAGAAAAGCAAAAAAGCAACTAGATCCCCTGATGCATTATTGTCGGTGCATAATGTCAAAGATAGCAAACTCACATACGGCAAAGTGCAGGACAATAACTATAGTAGCAACTAGAAAAAATACCAGGGAAAAACTTAAGGGTGCACTTGAGAGAATATAAGCGGTTTAGTGCTGGTGCTGGCTGCTCGCTCATTTGTCTTCATTTCGTTTTTTTTTTTTCATAATGCAGCATGATCGCAACGAGCCTTTAGTTGCGTGTCTTTGCACGCGGTGTTCTTCGGCTGGTGGAGGCTATCAAATGGTGAGCCGCAGAATACGCGAATATCACCGAAACCGTGATTTTGACCAAGCCAGAGACAGGCACTCGCACAATGGTACTTTTACAGAATCGTCTCATAGTATTGAAATGTCATAAGTCTCATTATTATGTGCTGTATATACAGTGAGTGCTATCGTTGCCGATATTGAGAGCACTTTACCGCAAGAAAATCCATCGTCATCCTCATCACCTCTAGGTGACAACCTCGATATGGATATAGACATAATCGATGATTCTCCCTCCTCCCCTGGTATGACGATGATGTGTAAATGCAATAAACATGGGAATAGACGATTCACTATCATTAAGTAAATAGATACTGTTGCAGGCCACTGTTTCACACCTTTTTCTGCCGAGGACAATGTGTTCTCGCTTGAAGAAACAGACGATTCCGAGAGAGATCTCGACGATGATCTTGTTGTAAATGCTGACGATGTTGAGTATGGCGATGATGAAGCCAACATTGGAAATGGCAATATCGAACAAGGTTGGTTTTGCAAAGAACGGTTTTATTGTACGAAATGACAGAAATTAATGCTTTTTTTTCCCGAAAAAAAGACACTTACCTTGATCATCCTCCTCCTCCTACCGTCCCTCAGCTCCATACTTATCTGCATCCGTTCATCTTTGTCATTCTTTTCCTTGTGTTGTTCCAATTACACTTCGTCTCGGAGCATCTGTCGTGCACGATCATTGACTTTTGTATTTTACTTCTTGGTGATCTGCAACCCAATGTTTCCATTCCTGGCTCACTTGCAACTCTCCGTCGCCTTACTGGCTTCTCTGCGCTGACCGACCGACTACGCATTTATGTGTGCTGCTCTCGTTGTCATAGCCTGTACCTTTTATCTGACCCTGTCTGCCCAACAAATGCACCAACGATGACATCCGTTATGGTAATTTGTGCGGCAATGCATTGTTCAAGATCAGTGGCAATCGAAGGGTTCCCATAAAGGTGTATGCGTACCAGCCCTTATCTGCGAGTATGAGAGGCTTTTTATGCGACCAGGATTTGAAGCAAAGATCGAGGAATGGCGAAACTGCAGACGAGTTGCAGACACATTTTTTGACATCTTTGATGGTGATATGTAGCGAGAGTTTCGAGACGGTGATGGCAGACCGTTTGTTGAGCAGCTTCGCTCCCTGTTGTTGACGTTGAATGTAGACTGGTTCGGCCCATTCCTAAACTCAACATACTCATGCGGTGCCATTTACTTATCTGTCAACAATCTTCCCCGGTCCGAGCGCTTCAAAACTGAAAACGTCATTCTCGTTGGTGTTATGCCGGGCCCACGAGAAGCAAGTACATCTGACATGAATCATTTTCTCCGTCCATTAGTTGATGAATTGTTGGAATGGTACAATGGCAAATCGATCAGGACGTGTGAGCACCGACAAGGGACATTGGTCCGCTTGGCCTTGCTCATCAATGCTTGTGATATCCCTGCTGCACGGAAAACAAGCGGCTTCACGTCTCATGCCAGCCTTTGTGCCTGCCATAAATGCGATCGTCGATTCAATGTTTTTCCAGCCACGACCAACATCGATTACTCGGGATTCGACGTCGACAACTGGGCATTGAGGACGTACGAGGGAAATAGAGCCTGTGCTGAGCAGTGGCGTGCTGCGCCGACGATGACGGCAAGGCGGTCGCTTGAACGTGAGAATGGTACATGATGGTCCGAGCTTCACCGACTTCACTACTTTGATCCAGTCCGTTGCACGATCATCGATCCAATGCACAATCTGTTCCTTGGCACGACAAAGCGGATGACCAAAATATGGATCGATCGAGAACTGCTCACAAGAGCCGACTTAGAGCAAATGCAAGTGCTCGCAAACGGCATCGTCCTCCCGCCCGATTATGTTACCTTGAAGCGTAAAATCGAAAGTGAATTCTCGTTCATGACCGCCGACGATTGGAAATCGTGGTGCATCGTGTACTCGCCTTTGGTGCTCGATGGCCATCTCCCGCGTATGTATCTGCAAAACTGGTTGATATTCGTGGACGCATGTCGTTTGTTGGTTAAGCCGTCAATAACTATGGACGAAATTGCAAAAGCAAGCACTCTGCTCCAGCAGTTTTGCACTGGTTTTGAGCGACTGTACGGCGCGGAGGAAGTCACACCTAACATGCACCTCCACATGCATTTGGACGCAACAATTGAAGATTTTGGACCCTTGTATGCTTACTGGCTCTTTTCTTTTGAACGGTACAACGGGTATCTAAAGGAGATTGATACCAACCAGAAGGATGTTTTTGAGGTGACGTTCATGAAGAAGTTCTCACAGAAGACCAGAGCTCGCGATTTTGTCCGATCGTTTGAAGCCCTCTTCGAAAATCGCCAACACCATTTCAGCTTTCTGAATGCTTTTCTGGACCTTGTGCAGCCGATCCCACAAGCCGTCAATGTTATGCAGCATCAGTTCGATGTCCATGCGTTTCTGGCTTTGTCTACCGATGTTAGAGTCACTTCTGTCACAGGAAGTGAGCCGCTACCGCCAGACGCATATCCTTTGGATTATAGACGGATAGCATATATGCCTGCTCAACTGTATGATTTCTTGTTCGAATTCTACCAAGTAGCATATGGTGTGCCTTTCTGTCGTCATAACCAAGCTGGTGATGGCAAGGTTTTGTCAGTGATCAATACTGGAAATCAAGACAATAACAATGATGGGACAGACCTACCGCAGCACTGAAGCGAGATCGCGACGGGGTGCATATGCGCAGGTTCTCTTCCATGCTGACGACCGTGGGGAAGTAATGGCTTGGCCTTGCGAAATCCAATTTTTCTTTCGCCATATGCAGCTTGTTCACGGTCAGCAAACTGAGCATATTTTTGCGTACGTCCGTTGGTACGGCATCCACGGAGACAACGACGGCCAACGATTCTCAGACCCTTTCATTGAAACTTGGCGTAGTCGGTTTCGAGCTCCAGCGTGGGATTGCATTCTACCTGTTCATCGTTTGTATGGGCAAATCGCTGTTGTGAAACTCGGCGCACAGTCAAGCGCAAACGCAAGAACAGTTGTTATCCCTTTGCCAAAGAAAATGTTAGCGTAATCATCTCACTCACTGCTTTTCCTCTATTTCTCATCTTTTTCGTTTTAAAAATTCTTCTTGACATACGCTTTCCATACAAAGTACGACTATGATCTGTTTCCAGGGGCTGCGGATGGGAAGAGCAAGTAGCCTTTTTACCAGCATTTGCAAGTGATCAGTTTGATGGTGCGAATGTGAGTAAGTGTAAGAAAACAACGCGTGGATAATATGAAAGGTGAAAAGGGAAACCCCGTTTTTTTTTTCGAAGTGGCTGAAAAATAAGTGTACCATCAGTACCCCAACCAATCTGTCCCGCGTTTCTTTGCTTACCCCCAATTGCAAAATCACTGTGTTTGTGCCCACCCCAAACCCACACGGCATACAGCCATGCGACCATTTTATTCTTTTTATTTTTTTAAACATCTTTTACCCAACCGGCCAGCTTCTCACGAGCGCTGTCAGGCAAGGCAACAGGATCAACACCGTCCACTCTCGTCAACTTGTTGGCCTCAGTAGCAGGACTGTTCGCATCGAGATGCTGTAAAAACAAATTGGCCTGCAAACAGTTTGTCAAGATCTCTGTCAAAGAAGCCACGACGAACCATTCCAAAATACATACCCTTTCATTGCGCCATTGCTGCTTACGGACCACAACGCGCTTCCCTACTTCACCAGTGTATTCACCGTCCGTCTCTTCTTCAGACATAAACTTAACTTGGAGTAATGCCTCCCCTCCTGCGTAGGACGCCTCCAACTGGACCTGATGCCGTCGGAAGACTGCAAGACGTCGCTTGAACTTCTACTCAACATATATCATGAGACAAATACTAACAGCATACATACTATATCTATTACCATATGACGACGACCATTGCGGCGGTTGATCACCTTTCTTCGTGCTGCACGCTCAGCTGACTGACGATTACACGTGCGCGCATTGTCAAAGTATGTGTACACCTTTTTGGCCAGTTCATCATACGTGATTTCAAACTGGCCGAGGCCTAGTACGTACTCGATGATACTGGCACGAACGCTACGGTTATGGGTGCTTCAAAAACCTTCGTTCCAACGAAAGCCTTCCTGTTTCAAAACGTTGTGATGATGGCGTATCGCATCCTTTATATGATTATATCAGGATATCATGCTAATTACTTCCATATTAAAAAGATGTTATTAACTTTCTTACAGAAACCTGCGGTGCACGGGTCATTTGCGCGCCTTAGCCATGAGTACTGACCACAGCTAGGCTATCCGCAACTTGTGTTGCTGCTTGTTGTTGCACCTGCGCCTGTCGAGCAACTACGTTTGCCATAGCCTGCAGTTGGTGCTCTTGCGTGGCGCTATGTGCCTCCAGCGTTCTTATACGATCTTCCATGGCCAATATGGCATTGGCGGAATTTTCCCGCTCAACAGCAACCCGACGTTCTTCGATGCGTTGCTGTCTGGCAGCATTGCGTTCTCCTATTGTGGGCATCTACACAGTATTTCAGTATACGGCACTTAATAACTATATGGTCAACGCTACTTAATTACGCTTACTATGTAGTAGTGCGGATTGAAGGTGTGGATAAGGTAAGTTCTATTGGGATTAATTTATTGGGGGACGTTTTTATAGGGATACACAATGATCCTATGCAGGGTGGTGATGATGGAGTTGTGAACAGCAGGAACTTGCCTAAATGACTTTTTTTTTAAATTGATATATTTTCCCTGACTGCATGATTTGGTTATTTTGTCTCTTCTTTTCCCTTTTTTCTTCTTTTCATACTTCTACGTCGTATTTTATCACCAACCATGAATCTTCTTTTTCTATGGTAAGAATCTATATAACATGGTCATTTTCTATCTTTCACATACTTTCAACTTTGTACCGATGATGTTCTTTCAATCACTAACTGCATTCTTTATGAATCTCAAGACATCATCACTGAGTTACAAGGAAACGGTGTAAGCTCTCTCTCCTCTTTTTACAGTCTTTTCTGATGGTTGAGAGGTTCAGATACTAATAGTCTCTTATATTATATTTGCCCACGCTTTCAATTGTCTGAAGCTGTTAGCATTTATATCTTCTTATTCAGAGTCTTTGTTTGCACCTGACTGTTGCCACACAAGTAGCGCTATCTGTAAGTATGCTTTCTTTCTATCTTCGTTTCTTTTCTACTACTGATTTCACTGGTTTAACAACTACTTTTTTTTTCTTTATGTATCTCGCCTCTTAGACATTGCTACTGAGTTCTCCTCTTACGATTTGGCCCTCTAATTTTGCGAATCGCCTTGCTGTAGATTAGCAATTCTTTGTTGCCGTGCCAATGCCGCCCCAGCACACCAACCAATATAGCACTTCCCTTTAGAATAGAAATTTTTGCTTACTTTCATCTCCATAGCATGTTTTTATTTGTAATAATCGTCAATCAATTTTTAATAATAAAACCGGTTTCGAGCAACCATAACACGTAATTTCACGATCCAAAAAATAATTATACAACCAATTGCCTTGCTACTCTGATCAGTATGCATGTAAAGAAGTACATTAAAATATGCGATGCAGAACTCTGTTGCGAATTTGACTGAACCTAGTACCCAATTCATATGTAATGTGATATAGAACCCAACCACTACTGCATACATAATATCAAAAACCCCCATTTCCGCGTACATACATGAGCAAATTATCAAGTGGTGAAAAACAGCTTGATAATAACAATCGAAGCTGTTTCTGCATAATTATCAAGCTGTTCAAAAACAACGTGATAACTACATAGCAAGCTATTATCAAGCTATTATCAAGCTGTTTTTGACCACTTGATAATAGCCTACACACCCAGTGCTTAGTCTACTCGACCAAGGCAACCTACTAATATATCTTAGCCATTGCACTGCTGCCATACCGCACAATCATTCTCTTTTGAATGATAGTGCTACTGCTATTCATATCCTCTTTTATAGTTTAAATATAGAGTGTAGTTATACTAGTCCCACTGCATAGTAATAGTTTTTGAACAAAAGAGTCTAGTTTTACTTTACAGCTCAATAAAACAAGATATTGCCTGCTGAAAAAAAGATAGCAGGCTGCAGGGTTCGAACCTGCGCCTTCCCAAGCCTCAACATGATTGGGAAGGCGCCTTAGTCTACTCGACCAAGGCAACCTACTAATATATCTTAGCCATTGCACTGCTGCCATACTGCACAATCATTCTCTTTTGAATGATAGTGCTACTGCTATTCATATCCTCTTTTATAGTTTAAATATAGAGTGTAGTTATACTAGTCCCACTGCATAGTAATAGTTTTTGAACAAAAGAGTCTAGTTTTACTTTACAGCTCAATAAAACAAGATATTGCCTGCTGAAAAAAAGATAGCAGGCTGCAGGGTTCGAACCTGCGCCTTCCCAAGCCTCAACGGGATTGGGAAGGCGCCTTAGCCTACTCGACCAAGGCAACCTACTAATATATCTTAGCCATTGCACTGCTGCCATACCGCACAATCATTCTCTTTTGAATGATAGTGCTACTGCTATTCATATCCTCTTTTATAGTTTAAATATAGAGTGTAGTTATACTAGTCCCACTGCATAGTGATAGTTTTTGAACAAAAGAGTCTAGTTTTACTTTACAGCTCAATAAAACAAGATATTGCCTGCTGAAAAAAAGATAGCAGGCTGCAGGGTTCGAACCTGCGCCTTCCCAAGCCTCAACATGATTGGGAAGGCGCCTTAGTCTACTTGACCAAGGCAACCTACTAATATATCTTAGCCATTGCACTGCTGCTATACCGCACAACCATTCTCTTTTGAATGATAGTGCTACTGCTATTCATATCCTCTTTTATAGTTTAAATATAGAGTGTAGTTATACTAGTCCCACTGCATAGTAATAGTTTTTGTACAAAAGAGTCTAGTTTTACTTTACAGCTCAATAAAACAAGATATTGGCTGCTGAAAAAAAGATAGCAGGCTGCAGGGTTCGAACCTGCGCCTTCCCAAGCCTCAACGGGATTGGGAAGGTGCCTTAGTCTACTCGACCAAGGCAACCTACTGATATATCTTAGCCATTGCACTGCTGCCATACCGCACAATCATTCTCTTTTGAATGATAGTGCTACTGCTATTCATATCCTCTTTTATAATTTAAATATAGAGTGTAGTTATACTAGTCCCACTGCATAGTAATAGTTTTTGAACAAAAGAGTCTAGTTTTACTTTACAGCTCAATAAAACAAGATATTGCCTGCTGAAAAAAAGATAGCAGGCTGCAGGGTTCGAACCTGCGCCTTCCCAAGCCTCAACGGGATTGGGAAGGCGCCTTAGTCTACTCGACCAAGGCAACCTACTAATATATCTTAGCCATTGCACTGCTGCCATACCGCACAATCATTCTCTTTTGAATGATAGTGCTACTGCTATTCATATCCTCTTTTATAGTTTAAATATAGAGTGTAGTTATACTAGTCCCACTGCATAGTAATAATTTTTGAACAAAAGAGTCTAGTTTTACTTTACAGCTCAATAAAACAAGATATTGCCTGCTGAAAAAAAGATAGCAGGCTGCAGGGTTCGAACCTGCGCCTTCCCAAGCCTCAACGGGATTGGGAAGGCGCCTTAGTCTACTCGACCAAGGCAACCTACTAATATATCTTAGCCATTGCACTGCTGCCATACCGCACAATCATTCTCTTTTGAATGATAGTGCTACTGCTATTCATATCCTCTTTTATAGTTTAAATATAGAGTGTAGTTATACTAGTCCCACTGCATAGTAATAATTTTTGAACAAAAGAGTCTAGTTTTACTTTAAAGCTCAATAAAACAAGATATTGCCTGCTGAAAAAAAGATAGCAGGCTGCAGGGTTCGAACCTGTGCCTTCCCAAGCCTCAACATGATTGGGAAGGCGCCTTAGTCTACTCGACCAAGGCAACCTACTAGTATATCTTAGCCATTGCACTGCTGCCATACCGCACAATCATTCTCTTTTGAATGATAGTGCTACTGCTATTCATATCCTCTTTTATAGTTTAAATATAGAGTGTAGTTATACTAGTCCCACTGCATAGTAATAATTTTTGAACAAAAGAGTCTAGTTTTACTTTACAGCTCAATAAAACAAGATATTGCCTGCTGAAAAAAAGATAGCAGGCTGCAGGGTTCGAACCTGCGCCTTCCCAAGCCTCAACGGGATTGGGAAGGCGCCTTAGTCTACTCGACCAAGGCAACCTACTAATATATCTTAGCCATTGCACTGCTGCCATACCGCACAATCATTCTCTTTTGAATGATAGTGCTACTGCTATTCATATCCTCTTTTATAGTTTAAATATAGAGTGTAGTTATACTAGTCCTACTGCATAGTAATAATTTTTGAACAAAAGAGTCTAGTTTTACTTTAAAGCTCAATAAAACAAGATATTGCCTGCTGAAAAAAAGATAGCAGGCTGCAGGGTTCGAACCTGCGCCTTCCCAAGCCTCAACATGATTGGGAAGGCGCCTTAGTCTACTCGACCAAGGCAACCTACTGATATATCTTAGCCATTGCACTGCTGCCATACCGCACAATCATTCTCTTTTGAATGATAGTGCTACTGCTATTCATATCCTCTTTTATAATTTAAATATAGAGTGTAGTTATACTAGTCCCACTGCATAGTAATAGTTTTTGAACAAAAGAGTCTAGTTTTACTTTACAGCTCAATAAAACAAGATATTGCCTGCTGAAAAAAAGATAGCAGGCTGCAGGGTTCGAACCTGCGCCTTCCCAAGCCTCAACGGGATTGGGAAGGTGCCTTAGGGTACTCTCAAGCAATGTGAGTCAACGTCGACACACCCTAGAAATAGTAATAGTGCGTTGTTCGGGAGTCGAATAAAAGTGATACAATGAACACAGGATTTTTTTGTGTAATTTATATCATATCCTTGAGAAGGAAATGAAGAGCAAAACTGCTGTGTCGACCCCTTGGTTGACACGGCACTCCCAAAAAGGATATCGTCTCGGATCTTTTGTTATACGTTCATGCGATTGAGAAAATATTACTTTGATATTTAATTATCTATCAAGCAATACCCGGGAGGGTCAAGTATACCATTTTACATAACATTAGATATACCAACTTGTTGTTTAGACAGAACCGATTCCATAGTTCTACATATCATAAAATGATAAGAACATTACCGATAAGAAAATATCTTCTATATATGCAGCGACTTTGAGTAATACTTCTTGTTTTGTTCCACTCAACTTTTATTCGCACTTTTTATATCCTTCATCCTACCTTCTGTCTATTATTATGGATTCCCAGCAAGAAATTGTCCACAGAAGAACGATCATCAGCATCCTACTTCTTTTGATTGAAGGCTACGTCTTTTTTTTTCTTGCGAATAATGACGACGACAATATCAATCAACTCTCCATGATCAACACTGTTTTGCCAATGTACCGAACCATTTTTTCTCTTGATCATATCCTTTCAGCTGTATCATCGCCGCTACATTTCCGTGTTATGCAACGCGTCAATCGAGTTAAAAATACGACATACTGGGAAGTTACGCATCCAGCTCTTCCGGACACAGATGGACCAGGTGGTTTCAAATCGCATTACCGTATGAAACCAGCCACTTTCAATGCCCTCGTAAATATGTTGTCGCAACATCGATTGTATCAATTTACGGCACAAAACGCCACACCTGTGTTCATCCAAGTCGGCCTGATAATCTGGAGATTTGCCAATGCTCATGTCAGTTACTGTATGGCCGAAACTTTGCTTGGTACATCGCATGGATCCTACAGAAATTTTACCAAGCGATTTTTGGAGGCAATGGCCAACTGTCAAGGTGGTATAATCCGATGGCCGACCGGAAATGAAGCTATCAAGGCAACCGTTGAAGGGTTCCAATATGGAGAGCTTGGACCAACATTTCAAGTCGGACCTGCTCACCTCCCAAATGTACTCGGTGCTTTGGATGGGAAGCTCGTCCGAATCTTCAAACCAGGTGACAGTGGCGATCGCTTTGTCGACAGAAAAAACAACTACTTATTGAACATGGTTGCCATTTGTGATTCAGAAAAGCAGTTCACCTACATCCATGCAGGGCAGAGCGGTAAGGCATGACATGTTAATGTAATTATCTTAGTTGCTTTCCTGGCTAATGTATACGACTTTTATACTATAGGCCGAAATCACGATTCAAGAGCCTTTCAAGCTACTGCTTTTTATGACGAACTTCTTACTAACCCAGAATCCGTGTGCCCAAATGGAACATTTATACTTGGAGGTAAAGAACAAATTGTTTAGCATAGACCATCGTTGAAATCACGATACATATTTCTGACATTCCATTTTTTGTTCGTAGATTCGGCATACCCTTTGCTCCCGTGGTTGATAACACCATTTCCTGATGCTCAAGCACCCCGCCACAGTGACAACGCGCATTTCAATTATATTCATTCGAGAATGCGTAACGTTATTGAGCGGGCATTTGGCCAATTGGTGTGCAGATGGCGTTTTCTACGTAACGAGCTGTATTTGCTGGATGTAGAATCAATGACGATGACGATTGTTGCTTGCTGTATTCTGCATAATTTATGCATTGATCACGACGATCTTCATGCCGAAAGCACATTTGTACC